>NC_140990.1:172504792-172761315 GCF_052327205.1 Somniosus microcephalus | reverse complement strand
CTTTAGTCCTTTGTATCTGCCAAAAGCCCCCCTTTTTTTCCTAATCCATTCTCGTATATCCCTTGACATCCAAGGTTCCCTGGGCTTGTTGTTCCCAATCTTGACCTTTGCGGGAACATGTTGCCATTGTACTCTCTCAATTTCCTTTCTGAAAGACTCCCATTGCTCCGATTTGGATTTTCCTTTAAGTAGCTGATCCCAGCCCACATTGGCCAGATCCTGCCTTATCATATTAAAATCGGCCTTCCCCCAATTTAGAACCTTTATTTCTGGTCCATCCTTGTCCTTTTCCATGACTACCTTAAATCTCACCGAATTATGGTCACTGTCACCAAAGTGCTCACCTACTAACACTTCTACCACTTGCCCGGCCACATTCCCTAGAATTAGGTCCAGTACCGCCCCCTCTCTTGTAGGACTTTCTACATGCTGGCTCAAAAAGCTCTCCTGGATGCACTTTAAGAATTCTGCACCCTCTAAGCCTTTCACACTCTGACTATCGCAGTTAATATTGGGGAAGTTGAAATCCCCCACTAAAATTACCCTATTATTTGCACACTTCTCTGAGATTTGCCTACATATCTGTTCCTCTATCTCCCCCTGGCTGTTTGGGGGCCTATAGTACACTCCCAGCAAAGTGCTAGCCCGCTTTTTGTTTTTAAGTTCAACCCATATGGGCTCATTAGAGGAACCTGGTACATTGAAACATAGAAACATAGAAGATAGGAGCAGGAGTAGGCCATTCGGCCCTTCGAGCCTGCTCTGCCATTCAATGAGATCATGGCTGATCATCCAAATTCAGTACCCTGTTCCTGCCTTCTCCCCATATCCCTTGATCCCTTTAGCCTTAAGAAATATATCCAACTCTTTTTTGAATATATTTAATGAACTGGCCTCCACCGCCCTCTGTGGCAGAGAATTCCACAGGTTCACCACTCTCTGGGTGAAGAAATTCCTCCTCATTTCAGTCCTAAATGGCTTACCCCTTATCCTTAGACTATGACCCCTGGTTCTGGACTCCCCAGCCATCATAAACATCCTTCCTGCATCTAGTCTGTCCAGGCCTGACAGAATTTTATAGGTTTCGATGAGATCCCCTCTCAATCTTCTAAACTCCAGTGAGTATAATCCCAATCGACACAATCTCTCCTCATACGTCATTCCTGCCATCCCAGGTATCAGCCTGGTGAATCTTCGCTGCACTCCTTCCATGGCAAGAACATCCTTCCTCAGGTAAGGCGACCAAAACTGCACACAATACTCAAGGTGCGGTCTCACCAAGGCCCTGTACAACTGTAGCAAGACATCCTTGTTCCTGTACTCGAACCCTCTTGCTACGAAGGCCAACATACCATTTGCCTTCTTAACCGCCTGCTGCACCTGCATGCTTACCTTCAGCGACTGGTGCACAAGAACACCCAGGTCTCTCTGCACTTCCCCTTCTCCCAATCTATTGCCATTCAAATAATAATCTGCCTTCCTGTTTTTGCCACCAAAGTGGATAACCTCACATTTATCCACATTATAGTGCATTTGCCATGTTTCTGCCCAATCACCCAATCTGTCCAAATCGTACTGGAATTTCACGACATCCTCCTCACAGCTTACCCTCCCACCCAGCTTTGTGTCGTCTGCAAATTTGGAGATATTACATCCAATTCCCTCGTCCAGATCATTAATATATATTGTGAACAGCTGGGGTTCTAGGACCGATCCTTGCGGTACCCCACTAGTCACTGCCTGCCACTCGGAAAACGACTCGTTTATTCCAACTCTTTGATTTCTGTCCACCAACCAGTTCTCTATCCAAGTCAATACCTTGCCCCCAATCCCATGTGCCTTAATTTTGCACGCTAATCTCTTATGCGGGACCTTATCGAAAGCCTCCTGAAAGTCCAAATACACCACATCCACTGGTTCTCCCTTATCTATTTTACCAGTTACATCCTCAAAAAATTCCAGTAGATTAGTCAAGCATGATTTACCTCCTTACAGCAGTAATTGTCTCCTTAATTAATATTGCGACACCCCCTCCTCTTTTACCCCCCCCTCTGTCTCGCCTGAAGATTCTATACCCCGGAATATTGAGCTGCCAGTCTTGCCCCTCCCTCAACCTTGTCTCCGTGATAGCAACAATATCATACTCCCATATGTTCATCAACACTTTCAGTTCATCCACCTTATTCGTAAGACTCCTTGCATTAAAATAAATGCCATTTAGCCTTGCCCTACTCCCTTGTGCCGTTACATATTTGCTCTGCCTTCCAGTCTGACTTATTTTTTCCTCTATATTTGGCTGTACATCACCCCCTATTATAGCTCCACTCTGTATCCCATCCCCCTGCCAAGTTAGTTTAAACCCCCCCGAACAGTGCTAGCGAACCTCCCCGCAAGGATATTTGTCCCGTTCTGGTTCAGGTGCAACCCGTCCGACTTGTACAAGTCCCACCTTCCCCAGAAGCAGGCCCAGTGATCCAGGAAACTAAAGCCCTCCCTCCTGCACCAACTCTTTAGCCACGCATTCATCTGCTCTATCCTTCTATTCCTATACTCACTAGCACGTGGCACCGGGAGTAATCCAGAGATTACAGCCTTTGAGGTCCTGCTCTTTAGTCTGCTGCCTAGCTCCCTAAATTCTTGCTGAAATTTCAAATTAGAATACCACATTACTGTACTGCACTCACTCACTTGGGGTCTGTAGTTGTGCAGCATTACAGAGTGCTTGGCAGTCTCCAGCCAATGAATTTCAAGTTTCAGCTCTGCCATTGGTGGAGATCCCAAAGCAGAGGTGATGTGCTCCTCATCAGGATGGGAAGGAAAGCCAAATAAGGCAAACCACTGTAGTGAATGCTGCTCTTGTGCACCTCCTAGCAACTGGCTCATAGAGGTGATGAGGCCTGGGACCAGGTTATCGGAATGCCTTTTCTGTCTGGAGGGTGTGAGGGATGAGGAAGAGATCCAAGTCAAAGGACAAAACAACACTACAAAAATATAGGAAACCTTTTGTTGGAAACTCTGGTCTCTTTGATGTTGTTTGATTGTAAACTCCTTTTTTGAATTGCAGAGCGCAGGAGGTTTTTCGAAATGCCATGCAGTTTCCTGCCATCCAACTCCAAATAGTTCCAGGTTATAACAGGGAACGGTATGAAAGGTCTGCTATTGGATCCCTCAATAACCACAATCACGAAGATGATTCAAAAACCAAGTTTTCACCTCCATTACGTTCGAAGCCAACCAGCAAACCCACAGATTTGGTTTATCCCTGTAACTCAGAGAATAGCTCACCGTTGATTTCAGCACAGATCAGCAGCACCAAACAGTTGAGGAGCAACAGTCACTCAATACTGCCAAAGAAAGCATCCTCACCAACATCCCTTGGGGGACTTGGGACCAAGAAACAAGGAAAAAAGATCAAAATCGATTTGAAAAAAGGTACTTTTAGTGCTGTGACCCAGAAGAAAATGAGGTACTTTTTGAAGTGTAGTCACTATTGTAATGTAGGAAACGTGGCAGCCAAATTGTGCACAACAAGGTCCCACAAACAGAATTGTGATGATTTTAACCATATAATCCATTTTAGTGATGTGGGTTGATGGATAAATATTGGCCCTGATCTTTTACGTCCATCTGAAAGGGCAGACAGGGCCTCGGTTTAACGACTCATCTGAAAGACATCTCCTCCGACAGTGCAGCACTCCCTCAGTACTGCACTATGAGGAGAACTCCCCTGGTGGGAACACTAAAGGTGTGTTTAATTTAATGTTACTTATTAAATAGTTACTGTTAACTTCAGATGTTACTGCTGCACTTCTGAGTAAGAAGGTTGTGGGTGCAAGTTCCACTACAGGACTTGAGCACGAAATCTAGGCTGACACTTTAGTACATTACTGAGGGGGTGGCGTCTGTTGGATAAGTCGTTAAACCGAAGCCCTGCCTGCTCTCTCGGGCAGAGGTAAAAGATCCCACAACACTATTTCTAAGAAGAGCAGGGGAGATATCCCCAGTGTCCTGGTTGTTATTTATACCTAAACCAACAGCACTAAAAAAAAACAGATTATCTGGTCATTAACAGATTGCTATTTGTGGAACCTTGCTGTGCGCAAATTGGTTGCCGCGTTGCCGACATTACAACAGTCACTACACTTCTAAAGTACTTCAAAACTGTAAAGCACTTTGGGACATTGTGAGGTTGTGAAAAGCATTGTATAAATGTAATCTTTATTTCTTTGGGCATTACCTCTGGGCACTATGGAACATTATAAAGGTGACAGCAGGAAATGGGCATAACAAACAGGAATGCTCAGAATTTTTAATATGTTATGCAGATGAGTATATGTAAACGAGGAAAACTCTAGAGTCAAAGGCAGATGTACCGATATCCACTTTTTTGACATTTAGAATTACGGATTTATTTTGTGTGGCAATTAAGATGAATAAACTTTCCCTTTAGAACCAAACTTCAGTGCAGTAGGCAATGAAGTGACTTATTTTTTCAGTTATTATAATGCAAATGCTGGATAATATATGGGGAACGAACTGAAAACTGCTACTGAAACAAATGTTTTCTTTAACTGAACATTTCCCATTATCTAGGTGCCCATTAACTGGAGTGTACTGTTCATTGGAAATCAATTGGGGCCTGAGAAAATTTCCCCTTTGGAAATGAACATTCTCATTAACTGTTTTTCAGCTGTCACTTCACTTCAGAGCATGGAATCAGCATTTTATTTGTGTGCTGATACACGGGTACGGCAAAGATTGCTCATTATCTCGACTCTGTGTCATAATACATTTGTTAGCGTAACGTTTCAAAGCACCATGCCATTTCCTAATACTTTAACATATAATGCATGCATTATTCAACTTTTAATTCACCAAACTATACAGAGGTATGGTGTCTTGCCATTGAGACCCTTTCTAATGAGGAGTATTGAGATTCCTTTCTAAGGAGATTATCAGGATGCTGCTTTTGTTTCCCCAAGGGTATATGTGGTTCTGCCATGAAAAACTCTTCTATGCAGATTGTATCCAACAATTAGTATCCTTTTTTTTAAAGGAATGGGGTCTCCTAATCGGGACTATTTCAAATTAGAATTATGAATTTTCAAGGCAAGTAAGAGGACAGTAAGCTACTATAGGATTGGTAGAGGCTCTGATTTACGAGTCAACGAGCACACACATTGACTCAACGCAGATCAGCATCCTCTTTGCGTTTGAATCCATTCAGTTACTAAATAGCTCAGTACCAGTTGTAGTACTGCTTTGTGAATGGTGAGCACAGAAGAGGTTGGTTCTACCCATGTTCGTTTTTTTTCCCCCACTCAAATGCTGAACATCTGTCCGTTCTGTTCCCACTGATGTCTCAGCTGCAACTGGGACCTAAGCACATGTGGAATGACTGAGGAACACATGCCTTACCACAGTGCAGTGCACCCAATGTGCTATGCCACCTAAATAGAATATAATTTGTGCGTTAGAAGTTTTTAATAATCAATTATGATGTAACTCTTTAAAATAAAATAATTCTCGGGATGTGGGTATCGCTGGCAAGGCTGGCATTTATGCCCATCCTTAGTTGCCCTCGACAAGGTGGTGGTGGCTTTCTTCATGAACTGCTACAGTCTGTGTGGTGAAGGTGTTTCCACAGAGCTGTTGGGGAGGGAGTTCAAGGATTTTGGCACCGCAACAATGAAGGAGTTGGCGATACATTTCCAAGTTGGGATGGTGTGTAACTTGGAGGGGAACTCGGAGGTTATGGTGTTCCCATGCGGCTGCTGCCCATGTCCTTCTAGGTGGTGGTGGTCGCAGGTTTGGGAGGTGCTGTCGAAGAATCCTTGGTGAGTTGCTGTGGTGCATCTTGTGGATAGTACACACTGCAGACACGGTAGCTTTATTTACAGCTCCATGATGCAGAAACAATACACACTGGTTTCTCTTTGCCATGCCTCTCAACATACCCTCTGTTAACAGCAACAACAACAGCAGCTGGCATTTGTACAGCGCCTTTAACATAGTAAAATGCATCGCAGAAGTGTCATCAAACAAAATTTTACATCGAGCCACATGAGATATTATGCAGATAACCGGTAGGTATTAAGGAGCATCTTAAAGGAGAAAAGAGAGGTAGACAGGCGGGGTGGTTTAGGAGGAAATTCCAAAGCTTAGAGCCTTGGCAGCTGAAGGCACGGCTGCCAGTGATGGAGTGATTAAAATCGGGGATGCGCAAGAGGCCAGATATGGAGGAGCACAGAGATCTCTGAAGGTTGTAGGGCTGCAGGAGGTTACAGAGATGGGTAGGGGCGAGGCCCTGGAGAGATTTGAAAACCTGGGAGTGGAACAGCGAGCGCGGCGAATTTAAAAGGAGCAGCGAGGCGAGGCCCGACCACAGTGGACCTGGGAGTGGAACAGCAAGCGCGGCGAATTTAAAAGGAGCAGTGAGGTGAGGCCCGACCACAGCGGACCTGGGAGTGGAACAGCGAGGCGAGGCCCGACCACAGCGGACCTGGGAGTGGAACAGCGTGCGCGGCGAATTTGAAAGGAGCAGCGAGGCGAGGCCCGACCACAGCGGACCTGGGAGTGGAACAGCGAGCGCGGCGAATTTAAAAGGAGCAGCGAGGCGAGGCCCAACCACAGCGGACCTGGGAGTGGAACAGCGAGCGCGGCAAATTTAAAAGGAGCAGCGAGGCGAGGCCCAACCACAGCGGACCTGGGAGTGGAACAGCGAGCGCGGCGAATTTAAAAGGAGCAGCGATGCGAGGCCCGACCACAGCGGACCTGGGAGTGGAACAGCGAGCGCGGCGAATTTAAAAGGAGCAGCGATGCGAGGCTTACCAATTCAGCAGCGGGGGGGAGAGAGGTAAAAAGTAATCAAAGTGTGACGTCAACAGGACGCAGGTAAGTGATTGGTTGGTGAGTATTTCTCTTTTTTAAACTTTAACTCCATGGTTTATAGTTACTAAGGTCTCCCTGGTGTAGCGGGGACTGTTGGTAAACCATTTAACTGTAGTGTAATTAGTGGGATTGATTGATTTAATTTAAATTCAATTAATTAAAGGGTAAGTCATGGCAGGACAGCCCGGCCACGTGGTATGCTCCTCCTGCGATATGTGGGAACTCAGGGACACATCCTGTGTCCCTGAAAACTACACGTGCAGGAAGTGCATCCTGCTGCAGCTACTGACAGACCGCATTGTGGCACTGGAGCTGCGATTGGATGCATACTGGAGCGTTTGCGATGCTCAGGACATCGTGAATAGCACGTTTACAGAGTTGGACACACTGCAGGTAAAGGTCGGACAGGAAGAAAGGGAATGGGTGACCAACAGGCGGAGTACTAGGCGCAGGCAGGTAGTGCAGGGTTCCCCTGTGGACATCTCCCTATCAAACAGATACACCACTTTGAGTGCTGTTGGGGGGGATGGCTTATCAGAGGAAAGCAGCAGCAGCCAACTTCCTGGCACCAGGGGTGGCTCTGCTGCACAGCACGGGAGGAAAAAGAGTGGGAGAGCTATAGTAATAGGGGATTCTATTGTAAGGGGAATAGATAGGCGTTTCTGCGGCCGCAAACGAGACTCCAGGATGGTGTGTTGCCTCCCTGGTGTAAGAGTCAAGGATGTCTCAGAGCGGCTGCAGAACATCTTGAAAGGGGAGGGTGAACAGCCAGTTGTCATGGTGCATATAGGCACCAACGATATAGGTAAAAAGCAGGATGAGGTCCTAAAAGCGGAATATAGGGAGTTAGGAGGTAAATTAAAAAATAGGACCTCAAAGGTAGTAATCTCAGGATTACTACCAGTGCTACGTGCTAGTCAGAGTAGAAATAGAAGGATATTTCAGATGAATACGTGGCTAGAGGAATGGTGCAAGGGGGAGGGATTCAAGTTCCTGGGACATTGGAACCGGTTCTGGGGGAGGTGGGACCAGTTCAAACCGGACGGTCTGCACCTGGGCAGGGCTTGAACCGATGTCCTATGAGGAGTGTTTGCTAGTGCTCTGGGGGAGGGTTTAAACTAAAATGACAGGGGTTTGGGAACCTGAGCAGGGAGACAGAGGAAAGGGAAACAAGGATAAAAGCAAAAGATAGGAAGGAGAAAAACAAAAGTGGCAGTCAGAGAAATCAACGGTTTAAATCAAACGTGGCAACAGTAAATAATAATTCTAATAGGTCTAAGAGCGTTAAAAAAACAAGCCTGAAGGCTTTGTGTCTTAATGCGAGGAGCATTCGTAATAAGGTGGATGAATTGGCTGCGCAAATAGAGGTAAATGAATATGATTTGGTTGGGATTACGGAAACGTGGCTCAAGGATGGCCAAGGCTGGGAACTCAACATCCAGGGTTATTCAATATTTAGGAAAGATAGGCAAAAAGGAAAGGGAGGTGGGGTAGCATTACTGGTTAAAGAAGGGGTTAACACAATTGTAATGAAGGATATTAGCTCTGATGATGTGGAATCTGTATGGGTAGAATTGAGAAATACTAAGGGGAAGAAAACGTTAGTGGGAGTGGTATATAGACCTCCAAACAGTGAGGCGGAGGTTGGGGATGGCATTAAAAGGGAAATTAAAGAAGCGTGCAATAAGGGCACAGCAGTCATCATGGATGACTTTAATCTACATATAGATTGGGCTAACCAAATTAGTAACAATACTGTGGAGGAGGAATTCCTGGAGTGTTTACGGGATGGTTCCCTGGACCAATATGTCGAGGAACCAACCAGAGATCAGGCCATCTTAGACTGGGTATTATGTAACGAGAAAGGATTAATTAGCAATCTTGTTGTACGAGGCCCCTTGGGTCGGAGCGATCATAATATGATCGAATTCTTCATTAAGATGGAGAATGAAGTAGTTGACTCAGAGACTAGGGTCCTCAATTTAAATAAAGGAAACTACGATGGTCTGAGGAGCGAGTTGGGTAGGATTGATTGGGGAATGTCACTCAAAGGGTTGACGGTGGATAGGCATTGGCAAACATTCAAAGACCGAATGGATGAACTACAGAATTTGTTCATCCCAGTTTGGCATAAAAATAAAACAAAAAAGGTGACTCAACCGTGGCTAACAAGGGAAATTAGGGATAGCATAAGATCCAAGGAGAGGACATATAAATTGGCCAGAAAAAGCAATAATGCTGAGGATTGGGAGCAGTTTAGGATTCAACAAAGGAGGACAAAGGGATTAATTAAGAAACGGAAAATAGATTATGAGAGTAAGCTTGCAGGGAACATAAAAACTGACTGTAAAAGCTTTTATAGATATGTGAAGAGAAAAAGATTGGTAAAGTCAAGCGCAGGTCCCTTTCAGTCAGAATCAGGGGAATTTATAATGGGGAACAAAGAAATGGCAGACCAACGAAATACATATTTTGGTTCTGTCTTCACAAAGGAGGACACAAATAACCTCCCAGAGATGCTGGGGAACATAGGATCTGATGAAAGGGTGGAACTGAAAGAAATCAGTATTTGTAGGGAAATGGTGTTAGGAAAATTGATGGGACTGAAGGCCGATAAATCCCCAGGGCCTGATAATCTACATCTTAGGGTACTTAAGGAAGTGGCCCTAGAAATAGTAGATGCATTGCTGGTCATCTTCCAGAACTCGATAGACTCTGGAACAGTACCCATGGATTGGAGGGTAGCTAATGTTACCCCACTATTCAAAAAAGGTGGTAGAGAAAAAGCAGGGAATTACAGACCGGTAAGCCTGACATCGGTAGTGGGGAAAATGCTAGAGTCCATTATAAAAGATGTAATAGCAGAGCACTTGGAAAGCAGTGACAGGATCGGACAAAGTCAACATGGATTTACAAAAGGTAAATCATGCTTGACTAATCTACTGGAATTTTTTGAGGATGTAACTGGTAGAATAGATAAGGGAGAACCAGTGGATGTGGTGTATTTGGACTTTCAGAAGGCTTTCGATAAGGTCCTGCATAAGAGATTAGCATGCAAAATTAAGGCACATGGGATTGGGGGCAAGGTATTGACTTGGATAGAGAACTGGTTGGCGGACAGAAAGCAAAGAGTTGGAATAAACTGGTCGTTTTCTGAGTGGCAGGCAGTGACTAGTGGGGTACCGCAAGGATCGGTCCTAGGACCCCAGCTGTTCGCAATATATATTAATGATCTGGACGAGGGAATTGGATGTAATATCTCCAAATTTGCAGACGACACAAAGCTGGTTGGGAGGGTATGCTGTGAGGAGGATGTCGTGAAACTCCAGTACGATTTGGACAGGTTGGGTGATTGGGCAGATACATGGCAAATGCACTATTATGTAGATAAATGTGAGGTTATCCACTTTGGTGGCAAAAACAGGAAGGCAGATTATTTTTTTGAATGGCAGTAGATTGGGAGAAGGGGAAGTGCGAAGAGACCTGGGTGTTCTTGTGCACCAGTCGCTGAAGGTAAGCATGCAGGTGCAGCAGGCGGTTAAGAAGGCAAATGGTATGTTGGCCTTCGTAGCAAGAGGGTTCGAGTACAGGAACAAGGATGTCTTGCTGCAGTTGTACAGGGCCTTGGTGAGACCGCACCTTGAGTATTGTGTGCAATTTTGGTCGCCTTATCTGAGGAAGGACGTTCTTGCCATGGAAGGAGTGCAGCGAAGATTCACCAGGCTGATACCTGGGATGGCAGGAATGATGTATGAGGAGAGATTGTGTTGATTGGGCTTATACTCACTGGAGTTTAGAAGATTGAGAGGGGATCTCATCGAAACCTATAAAATTCTGTCAGGCCTGGACAGACTAGATGCAGGAAGGATGTTTCTGATGGCCGGGGAGTCTAGAACCAAGGGTCATAGTCTAAGGATAAGAGGTAAGCCATTTAGGACTGAAATGAGGAGGAATTTCTTCACCCAGAGAGTGGTGAACCTGTGGAATTCTCTGCCACAGAGGGCGGTGGAGGCCAGTTCATTAAATATATTCAAGAAGGAGTTGGATATATTTCTTAAGGCTAAAGGGATCAAGGGATATGGGGAGAAGGCAGGGACAGGGTACTGAATTTGGATGATCAGCCATGATCTCATTGAATGGCGGAGCAGGCTCGAAGGACCGAATGGCCTGCTCCTGCTCCTATCTTCTATGTTTCTATGAATATTGTAAAATCGAGGTGTTGCTTAACCGGGAACTAATTTAGGTCAGAGAATACAGGGGTGATGGGTGAATAGGATTGGTGTGAGTTAAGATACAGGCAGCAGCGTTTTGGATGAGGTTAAGTTTATGGAGGATGTTATTGTCTGTTACATGGTATTATGCATTATGTCTGGCTGCATGCTTTTAAATTAAAAACTATAACCTGCTTTCTTTACGATATACTTGTGTGGTTGTAAAACTGATCTATTGAGAAGCTCTAGTGTATCTGTATTTTACTACACAATAGTAACAATGGGCTTTCAATGGATTGTACATTTATAGAGAAGTGTTAATGCTTGTTCTGTTCATGAAATAGTTCTAACCAGCAACTTTCCCTTAATTTCTTCCTATGTCCAGGTTCAGAAGGTCTTGGTTTCACAGTAGTCACTAGAGAGTCATCTGTACATGGATCTGGTCCCATTCTGGTCAAAAATATTCTACAGAGAGGGGCTGCAGTAAAAGATGGTAGACTGCAGTCTGGAGACAGAATCCTGGAGGTAAAGAATGCTTCTGTTTCTACACTGTTAAAGCAAGATCTAGACAACAGAATCTGTGTTTCTCTAACCAGCTACACAGATTTATGGAGTTGTCATTTCTTAATGCAGAATTTATGACGACCCAGAATCATTTGACATGACATGCCTGTCATTTTATGCTGTACTTTAGCAATATTAAACTCTTGAGCCCATTTTTGTGCTAGATTTTCACACACCGATGCTGCTAGTTGTTTCTAGTATTTTGCAGATGATGCAAGTTCTATTACATTTTTTAACCCTTCACATCTGTATGTCGTTCCCACTTGAGAGAGCATATAGGCGACCTGCTCTTAGGCTGTTTGCATGATGTACATGGTTGCTTTCCCTTCCCCTGTGGGGAATCAGATGCTCAAACCTCTGCTCATGACCAGCTAGGGTTGTCACCCCTCCAGATTAATTACTGGAGAAAAATCATAGGAGCAATAAAAAAACATGTTTTTTTTTCCATTTTCCAATTTCTTTGAGCACTTTTGTTTATTAGTTATAAAAGTATTGGAGCTGAAGGGTGGGGGGGAAAGGCTATTTGGCTGACAGTGAAGAGTCATCCAATCAGATACTGAAGAGTCTGTTCACTTTCCAATTGGCTGGGAAGGCAGTGCGCCGTGAGGATGGATGTCGAACAACCCGTAGTGGAAGCGGGACGGTTGGAGGCAAGAGATCAAGGGATGTAACCACCTGGAATATGTCTAACCAGTGTTGGCAACCCCAATACCAGCTTAATTTGTTTCATTATGATTTTGGTTAACGCCTATGTGCTACCATGCTAACGGACCACGCTAGTTGAATCTCTTTCTGTCCCCCTTGCTTCTAGATTTATATAATTTGACTTCCATCTCTGACTGACCTGGTATTTTTGTTACCCATTTTGGTGGAACTAGGCCTAGTTGAGATGATTTTAGACCGTTCAGAAGTGACACTTCAATTACAACTGGAAAGAAAGAGCTTGTATTTGCCCCTTCTCCCTTTCACGTCCCTTCTCCCTTTCACGTCCCTTCTCCCTTTCACCCCTTCTCCCTTTCACCCCTTCTCCCTTTCACGTCCCTTCTCCCTTTCACCCCTTCTCCCTTTCACGTCCCTTCTCCCTTTCACATCCCTTCTCCCTTTCACGTCCCTACTCCCTTTCACGTCCCTACTCCCTTTCACGTCCCTTCTCCCTTTCACCCCTTCTCCCTTTCACCCCTTCTCCCTTTCACACCCCTTCTCCCTTTCACCCCTTCTCCCTTTCACCCCTTCTCCCTTTCACCCCTTCTCACTTTCACCCCTTCTCCCTTTCACACCCTTTCTCCCTTTCACCCCTTCTCACTTTCACCCCTTCTCCCTTTCACCCCTTCTCCCTTTCACCCCTTCTCCCTTTCACCCCCCTTCTCCCTTTCACCCCCCTTCTCCCTTTCACCCCCCTTCTCCCTTTCACCCCTTCTCCCTTTCACCCCTTCTCCCTTTCACACCCCTTCTCCCTTTCACCCCTTCTCCCTTTCACACCCCTTCTCCCTTTCACACCCCTTCTCCCTTTCACACCCCTTCTCCCTTTCACACCCCTTCTCCCTTTCACACCCCTTCTCCCTTTCACACCCCTTCTCCCTTTCACACCCCTTCTCCCTTTCACCCCTTCTCCCTATCAGCTGTGGCTCAGGTGGTAGCACTCTTGCTTCTGAGTCAGAAGGTTGTGTGTTCAAATCCCACTCCAGGGACTTGAGAACATAAATCTAGGCTGACACTTCTGTGCAGTGCTGAGGGAGTGCTGCACTGTCGGAGGTGCCATCTTTCAGATGAGGCATTACACTGAGGCCCCGTCTGCCCTCTCAGGTGAACGTAAAGTATCCCATGGCACTGTTTTGAAGAAGAGCAGGGGAGTTATCCCCCGATGTCCTGGTCAATATTTATCCATCAATCAACATCACTAAAAACAGATTATCTGGTCATTATCACATTGCTGTTTGTGGGACCTTGCTGTGTGCAAATTGGCTGCAGTATTTCCTACATTACAACAGTGACTCCACTTCAAATAGTACTGCATTGGCTGTAAAGCGCTTTATAAATGCAAGTTTCTTTCTTTTCTTTCTTTTCTTTCTTTTCTTTCTTTTCTTTCTCTTCTTTCTCTTCTTTCTCTTCTTTCTCTTCTTTCCTCCTTTCCTCCTTCCCCTCCCTTCCCTCCCTCTTGCCCTGTCCTTCCTTGTCCTGTCCTTCCTTGTCCTGTCCTTCCTTGTCCTGTCCTTCCTTGTCCTGTCCTTCCTTGTCCTGTCCTTCTTGTCCTCTTGTCCTGTCCTTGTCCTCTTGTCCTGTCCTTCTTGTCCTCTTGTCCTGTCCTTCTTGTCCTCTTGTGCTGTCCTTCTTGTCCTCTTGTCCTGTCCTTGTCCTCTTGTCCTGTCCTTCTTGTCCTCTTGTCTTGTCCTCTTGTGCTGTCCTTCTTGTCCTGTCCTTCTTGTCCTCTTGTGTTGTCCTTCTTGCCCAGTCCTTCTTGTCCTCTTGTCCTGTCCTTCTTGTCCTGTCCTTCTTGCCCAGTCCTTCTTGTCCTCTTCTCCTGTCCTTCTTGTCCTGTCCTTCTTGTCCTTCTTGCCCAGTCCTTCTTGTCCTCTTCTCCTGTCCTTCTTGTCCTTCTTGTCCTGTCCTTCTTGTCTTCTTGTCCTGTCCTTCTTGTCCTTCTTGTCCTGTCCTTCTTATCCTTCTTGTCCTGTCCTTCTTGTCCTCTTGTCCTGTCCTTCTTGTCCTCTTGTCCTGTCCTTCTTGTCCTCTTGTCCTGTCCTTCTTGTCCTTCTTGTCCTTCTTGTCCTGTCCTTCTTATCCTTCTTGTCCTGTCCTTCTTGTCTTCTTGTCCTGTCCTTCTTGTCCTCTTGTCCTGTCCTTCTTGTCCTCTTGTCCTGTCCTTCTTGTCCTCTTGTCCTGTCCTTCTTGTCCTGTCCTTCTTATCCTCTTGTCCTGTCCTTCTTGTCCTCTTGTCCTGTCCTTCTTATCCTTCTTGTCCTGTCCTTCTTGTCCTCTTGTCCTGTCCTTCTTGTCCTGTCCTTCTTGTCCTCTTGTCCTGTTCTTCTTGTGCTCTTGTCCTGTCCTTCTTGTCCTGTCCTTCTTGTCCTCTTGTCCTGTCCTTCTTGTCCTCTTGTCCTGTCCGTCTTGTCCTTTCCTTCTTGTCCTGTCCTGTCCCTTTGTCCCCTTGTCCTGTCCTTTTGTCCTCCATTCCTGTCCTTTCCTTTCTGTCCTGTCGTTTTGTCCTTTTGTCCTCCTGCCCTGTCCTTTTTGTCCTGTCCTTTTTTCCTTTTGTCCTGTCCTTTTGTGCTGTCTTGTCCTGTCCTTTTGTCCTGTCTTGTCCTGTCCTGTCCCGTCCTTTTGTCCTGTCCTATCCCGTCCTTTTGTCCTGTCCTATCCCGTCCTTTTGTCCTGTCCTATCCCGTCCTTTTGTCCTGTCCTATCCCGTCCTTTTGTCCTGTCCTATCCCGTCCTTTTGTCCTGTCCTATCCCGTCCTTTTGTCCTGTCCTATCCCGTCCTTCTGTCCTGTCCTGACCTTTTGTCCTGTCCTGCCCTGTCCTTCTGTCCTGCTGTCCTGTCCTGTCCTGTCCTTTTGTCCTGTCCTGTCCTGTCCTTTTGTCCTGTCCTATCCCGTCCTTTTGTCCTGTCCTATCCCGTCCTTTTGTCCTGTCCTATCCCGTCCTTTTGTCCTGTCCTATCCCGTCCTTTTGTCCTGTCCTATCCCGTCCTTTTGTCCTGTCCTATCCCGTCCTTTTGTCCTGTCCTATCCCGTCCTTTTGTCCTGTCCTATCCCGTCCTTTTGTCCTGTCCTATCCCGTCCTTTTGTCCTGTCCTATCCCGTCCTTTTGTCCTGTCCTATCCCGTCCTTTTGTCCTGTCCTATCCCGTCCTTTTGTCCTGTCCTATCCCGTCCTTTTGTCCTGTCCTATCCCGTCCTTTTGTCCTGTCCTATCCCGTCCTTTTGTCCTGTCCTATCCCGTCCTTTTGTCCTGTCCTATCCCGTCCTTTTGTCCTGTCCTATCCCGTCCTTTTGTCCTGTCCTATCCCGTCCTTTTGCCCTGCCCCGTCCTTTTGCCCTGCCCCGTCCTTTTGCCCTGCCCCGTCCTTTTGCCCTGCCCCGTCCTTTTGCCCTGCCCCGTCCTTTTGCCCTGCCCCGTCCTTTTGCCCTGCCCCGTCCTTTTGCCCTGCCCCGTCCTTTTGCCCTGCCCCGTCCTTTTGCCCTGCCCCGTCCTTTTGCCCTGCCCCGTCCTTTTGCCCTGCCCCGTCCTTTTGCCCTGCCCCGTCCTTTTGCCCTGCCCCGTCCTTTTGCCCTGCCCCGTCCTTTTGCCCTGCCCCGTCCTTTTGCCCTGCCCCGTCCTTTTGCCCTGCCCCGTCCTTTTGCCCTGCCCCGTCCTTTTGCCCTGCCCCGTCCTTTTGCCCTGCCCCGCCCTTTTGCCCTGCCCCGTCCTTTTGCCCTGCCCCGTCCTTTTGCCCTGCCCCGTCCTTTTGCCCTGCCCCGTCCTTTTGCCCTGCCCCGTCCTTTTACCCTGCCCCGTCCTTTTGCCCTGCCCCGTCCTTTTGCCCTGCCCCGTCCTTTTGCCCTGCCCCGTCCTTTTGCCCTGCCCCGTCCTTTTGCCCTGCCCCGTCCGTCCTGCCCCGTCCTTTTGTCCTGTCCTGCCCTGTCCTTTTGTCCTGCCCTGTCCTGTTGTCCTGTCCTTTTGTCCTGTCCTGTCATGTTGTCCTGTCCTTTTGTCCTGTCCTGTCCTGTTGTCCTGTCCTTTTGTCCTGTCCTGTCATGTTGTCCTGTCCTTTTGTCCTGTCCTGTCCTTTTGTCCTGTCCTGTCCTTTTGTCCTGTCCTGTCCTTTTGTCCTGTCCTGTCCTGTCCTTTCGTCCTGTCCTTTTGTCCTGTCCTGTCCTGTCCTGTCCTTTTGTCCTGTCCTGTCCTTTTGTCCTGTCCTGTCCTGTTGTCCTGTCCTTTTGCCCTGTCCTGTCCTGTTGCCCTGTCCTTTTGCCCTGTCCTTTTGTCCTCCTGTCCTGTCCTTTTGCCCCGTCCTTTTGTCCTGTCCTGTCCTGTCCTTTTGCCCTGTCCTGTCCTTTTGTCCTGTCCTGTCCTTTTGTCCTGTCCTGTCCTTTTGTCCTGTCCTGTCCTTTTGTCCTGTCCTGTCCTTTTGTCCTGTCCTGTTGCCCTGTCCTGTTGCCCTGTCCTGTTGCCCTGTCCTGTTGCCCTATCCTTTTGTCCTCCTGGCCTGTCCTTTTGTCCTGTTCTTTTGTCCTGTCCTTTTGTCCTCCTGTCCTGTCCTTTTGTCCTGTCCTGTCCTTTTGTCCTGTCCTGTCCTTTTGTCCTGTCCTGTCCTTTTGTCCTGTCCTGTCCTGTCCTTTTGTCCTGTCCTGTCCTGTCCTTTTGTCCTGTCCTGTCCTCCTGTCCTGTCCTGTCCTTTGTCCTGTACTTTTGCCCTCCTGTCCTGTCCTTTTGTCCTGTCCTCCTGTCCTGTCGTCCTTTTGTCCTGTCCTGTCCCTTTGTCCTGTCCTGTCCTTTTGTCCTCCTGTCCTTTCCTTCCTGTCCTGTCCTTTTGTCCTCCTGTCCTTTCCTTCCTGCCCTGTCCTTTTGTCCTGTCCTTTTTTCCTTTTGTCCTGTCCTTTTGTCCTGTCTTGTCCTCTCTTGTCCTGTCCTTTTGTCCTGTCTTGTCCTGTCCTTTTGTCTTGTCCTGCCCTGTCCTTTTGTCCTGTCCTGTCCTTTCCTTTTGTCCTGTCCTGTCCTTTTGTCCTGTCCTGTCCTTTTGTCTTGTCCTGTCCTTTCCTTTTGTCCTGTCCTGTCCTTTCCTTTTGTCCTGTCCTTTCCTTTTGTCCTGTCCTTTCCTTTTGTCCTGTCCTGTCCTTTTGTCTTGTCCTGACCTGTCCTTTTGTCCTGTCCTTTTTTCCTTTTGTCCTGTCCTGTCTTGTCCTGTCCTGTCCTCCTGTCCTGTCCTTTTGTCCTGTCTTGTCCTGTCCTTTTGTCTTGTCCTGCCCTGTCCTTTTGTCCTGTCCTGTCCTTTCCTTTTGTCCTGTCCTGTCCTGTCCTTTTGTCCTGTCCTGTCCTGTCCTTTTGTCTTGTCCTGCCCTGTCCTTTTGTCCTGTCCTGTCCTTTCCTTTTGTCCTGTCCTGTCCTTTCCTTTTGTCCTGTCCTGTCCTTTTGTCCTGTCCTGTCCTTTTGTCCTGTCCTGTCCTTTTGTCCTGCCCTGTCCTTTTGTCCTGTCTGTCCTTTCCTTTTGTCCTGTCCTTTCCTTTTGTCCTGTCCTTTCCTTTTGTCCTGTCCTGTCCTTTTGTCCTGTCCTGTCCTGTCCTTTTGTCTTATCCTGACCTGTCCTTTTGTCCTGTCCTGTCCTTTTGTCTTGTCCTGCCCTGTCCTTTCTTTCTTCCCCCCACCCCCTCCCATGCTCCCCAGTCTCTCATGGCTAGCAGCAAAGCGTGAGAGATCCATGCCCCACTTTACTGGAGGGTTGGTAGTGAGAAAGGATGTCTTTTTTTTTAATGTGTGCATACAACCTTTGCCAAGTACCGCGTCTGAATCTGCATTCTCATCTTTAAGTTAAACACGAACAGTTCATCCAGCAGCTGAACCTATAGTGGCCCATTACTTCTTTTTGTGATAACTTCATGTTTCCTCCTGTGATGAGCGTAATCATTATAAGTGTAATGAATCTTATTTCCTGTTGCACATGAGTGCATAGCTTTAAACTGACCCTAATTCAATGCTAACTGACAGTCTCATTCAGCGAGGTTATAAGGGTGATTGGTGTGGGAAGTGGAAATGTACCAAATGTTTAGCCATCCATCACCAATTCTGGGTGGATCACATGAAGGATACTTAGGGTCATATCCTCCTCTGCCAAAACTGCTCACTACTCCCTGATCATCCTGGAGAGCAAAGATAATCCCTAGTTTCTGTTCTCCACTATCAACCGTCTCCTTAAATGCCTCTCCCAGCCCTCTCCGCTTCCAACGAGTGCCAGAAGCTCATGGACTTCGTTATTGCAAAGATTGAGACTATCTGTTCAGCTGCCTCTGCAACTTTATCCTCCATGCTACTTCCTGGCTCAGCCAATTTCACCCATATCTTCCCGATGCCGTCCGAGTTTGCCTTGTCTGTGAGAACCATCTCCTGCTCCCTTCACCCCATTCCCACTAAGCTGCTGACTGCCCAACTTCCCTTCTCGGTTGGATAGCAAAATACTGCAGACGTTGGAAATCCGAAATAACAACAGAAAATGCTGGAAAAACTCAGCAGGTCAGGCAACATCCGTGGAGAGAAATTTGAGTTGACGTTTCCCTCTCCTCGAATACTCTTGCTTTCTAAACCACAGTCATTAGCCCCTTCCTTAGAAAAAAACACCAATAATTCCTTGAAAATATCTCCAACCTCCCATTCATCTCAAGTCCTTGAACTCATCTCCTCCCAAATCGATACCTACATTTCCCGCAAATCCTTGCTTGAATCTCTACAATCAGGTTTCCGTCCTTCATAGCAGCAAATCGGCCCTAATCAATGACATCCTATGTGACTGTGACAAACTTCCTCCTCATCCTTCTTGATCTCTTTGCACCCTTTGACACCATTGATCATACCATTCTCCACCAATCTCTTCTCTATTGTTAACCTCAGTGTGATTGCTCTCACTTTGGTTCCACTCTGATTATAACCAGAGAAATCCAATGGCTTCTCTTCCTGCCTCCATATTCCTCCAGAGTCTGCTAAGGATCTGACCTTGGGCCCCTCCATATGTACACTGATAACAGCCTGTTCTTCCTCTCAACGCCTGCACTGTCTTAGTGTTGTCAGGCTGCTTGTCCAATATCCAGTTTTGGATGAGCCGCAATTTCCTTCAGTGAAACATTAGGAAGACCAAAGCCATTGTTTTTGACCCTGCTACAAACTCCTTATCCTTGCAATCAATTCTGGCCACTGTTTCAAGCTGAACCAGATTGTGTGCAAGTCTGGCGTCCTATTTGATCCCGAGCTGAGTTTCAGACCCCATATACTTTTCATCACAAAGATTGCCTACTCCCACCTCCATAACATAGCCCATCTCTCATTGAAATCCTCATCCTTGCCTTTATCACCTCAATACTTGACTCTTCTAATTCTCTCCAGGCTGGCCACCTATTCGCCAACCTCTGTAAACTTGAGCTCATCCAAACCTCTACTGCCCATATCCTATCCTGCTACAAGTCCTGCTTACCCATTGCCCCTGTTGTTGCTGATGTACATTGGCTCCTGGCCCGCCAGTGTCTTCAATTTAAAATTCTCATCTTCATGTCTAAATCCCTTTCTAGCTCTGTAACCTCTTCAAGCCCTACAACGCCCCTTCCCCCAAACACTCTGTTGCCCTGACACTGGCTTTTTGTGCACTCCCCACTCCCTTTGTCCCACCATTGGTGGTCATGCGTTCAGCTGTCTAGACCCCCTCATTCTGGAATTCCATCCTAAAACCCTACCATCTCTCCCCTTCCCCCACCTCTCGCTCTACCTTTAACATCCTCCCTAAAACCCATCTTTTTGTTGCTCCCTCTTAATACCTCCTTTTGTGCCTTGGTACTCAGTTCTGTCTGATTACACCTCTGTGGAACGCTTTGGGACTATGTAAATGCACGTTGTTGTTGGGGATAGTTCCCACTCCCAATTACTATCCTGTTAGATATTTTGAGGAGACTATATGGAAGTCAATTCAATTCAATTCAATTCAAATCGCTTTATTGGCATGACAAGTTACATCTTATGTTGCCAAAGCATCGAAAAACATTCATGTTTGTACACAAAAATACAGATCTATCCATACAGTGTATAAACAGATATATCCCTGAGTGTATAAATATACATTCATATAAATTATATATACTCTTTTCTTATATTTAGTGGTTGCCCCTCTGTTTATGGCAAGCTGTAACATAGTGTGCCGCTAGTGTTACACAATTTCTCGCTTCCCCTAGTAGGTATGGGAGTTTTTGGTCGTCATTCAAATTTCTGAATTCCGGGCATATTTTTGTGAATTTTGGGTAGAAATTCTCCCTTATGCCCTGATATTTTCTACAAGCTGTGAGGATGTGCATCTCTGTCTCCACCACTCCCTGACTGCAGTGAGAGCATATCCTGTCCTCTCTTGGTAGCCGGGTCTGCCTGTGTCTACCTTTTTCGATCGCCAGGCTATGTTCACTAAGTCTGTACATTGTCAAGGTTTTTCTCAGTTTGCTATCCTTTACCATGGTCAGGTAATCAGCCATGTTGTATTGTCTGTTTAGGGCCAAGTAGCAATTGAGTTTGCTTTGGGTTTTTGTTGTTTCTGCCCAATATGACAGATATTTTTCCTTTTGCTTAGTGACGATTGTGTTGGGTCAAACTCTTTGTGTTACGCTGTCACTGTCCTGGGGCTGGTTATTGTTAGTAGTGTTAGTAGTTACTTCACTGAGTCCCAGGACTAGTTGACTGAGGGTATTCTTCTTTATGGTCCTCTCTTAGCATTTCAGGGCTTCGTAATGATAGCACTGGGGGTTGCTCATTTCTAGGTGTTTCCAAAATTTGGTGGCTCTTTTTTGGATAGTGATTATTAATGGATATTGGCCTAGTTCTGCCCTGCATGCATTGTTTACGGTTTTCCTTTGAGTCCGGAGGATACTTTTACAGAATTCTGCATGTAGGATCTCAATTGGGTGTTTGTCCCATTTTGCAAATTCTTGTTGTGTTAGCGGTCCCCACACCTCACTGCCATAGAGTGCAATTGGTTCAATTACTGATTTGAAAATTTTGAGCCAAATGCTAATTGGGATTTCTATTTGGATTGATTTTTTAATGGCATAGAAAGCCCTTCTTGCTTTCTCTTTCAGTTCATTCACAGCCAAATGGAAATTTCCCGTAGAACTGATTTTTAAGCCCAAGTATGTGTAGTTAGTGGTTTGTTCAATTTTGGTTGTTCCTAGTGTGAAATTCATTGGATAGGGGGAAGGGGACTAGAAGCAAGTGTGTGACATGGGTGATGCACAAACTGGACAAAAGGAACATATTCCAATTTCAGACCATTCAAATCACACAACTGCCCCTTCCTCTTCCTGCCAGCCAAATTCTTCACCTCCCCAGTCTGGTTTCTCAGGTGGGTGTTAAAGATCCCATGGCACTATTTCGAAGAAGAGCAGGGGAGTTCTCCCCGGCATCCTGGCCAATATTTATCCCTCAATCAACATCATTAAAACAGATTATCTGGTCATTATCACATTGCTTTTGTGGGACCTTGCTGTGTGCAAATTGGCTCCAGCGTTTCCTACATACAACAGTGACTACACTTCAAAAGCACTTCATTGGCTGTAAAGCGCTTTGAGACATCCTGTGGTCGTGCAAAGCGCTATAGAAATGCAAGTCTTTTTTATGACCTTCCATTCCTCTGACTCTGGCCTCTTGTGCATTCCCCCTTCTCTTCGCCCCACCATTGGTGGTTGTGCCTTCAATCATCTAGATCCCACACTCATGAATTCCCTCCTTAAACCCCTCTGCCTCTCCACCTCCCTCTCCTTCTTTTAAGACCCTCCTTAAAACCCACATCTTTGAGAAAGCTTTTGATCACCCCTTCTTACTAACTTCTTTGTCTCTCTGTCCTTTTTGTCTGATTAAACCTGTTTGAAGAGCCTTGAGCCATTAAAGGTGCTGTATCAATGCAAGTTGTTGTTGCTGAAATAAGAACATAAGAAGTAGGAGCAGGAGTAGGCCATACGGCCCCTCGGGCCCGCTCCACCATTCAATAGGATCATGGCTGATCCGAACTTAGACTCACGTCCACTTCCCTGCCTTCTCCCCGTAACCCCTTATTCCCTTATCAGCTAGGAAACTGTCTATCTCCGTTTTAAATTTATTTAATGTCGCAGCTTCCACAGCTCTCTGAGGTAGCAAATTCCATAGATTTACTACCCTCTGAGTGAAGAAGTTTCTCCCCATCTCAGTTTTGAAAGGGCCGCCCCTTATTCTAAGATTATGCCCCCTAGTTCTAGTCTCACCCATCAGTGGAAACATCCTCACCGCATCCACCCGATCAAGCCCCCTCACAATCTTATATGTTTCGATAAGATCGCCTCTCATTCTTCTGAATTCCAATGAGTAGAGGCCCAACCTACTCAACCTTTCCTCATAAGTCAACCCCCTCCTCTCCGGAATCAACCGAGTGAACCTTCTCTGAACTGCCTCGAGAGCAAGTATATATTTTCTTAAATATGGAAACCAAAACTGTACGCAGTATTCCAGGTGTGGCCTCACCAGTACCCTGTATAACTGCAGCAAGACTTCCCTGCTTTTATACTCCATCCCCCTTGCAATAAAAGCCAAGATTCCATTGGCCTTCCTGATCACCTGCTGTACCTGCATACTAACCTTCTGTGTTTCATGCACCAGGACCCCCTGATCCCTTTGTACTGTAACACTTTGCAGTTTCTCTCCATTTAGATAATAACTTGCTCTTTGATTTTTTTCTGCCAAAGTGCATAACCTCACACTTTCCAACATTATATTCCATCTGCCAAATTTTTGCCCACTCACTTAGCCTGCCTATGTCCTTTTGCAGGTTTTTTATGTCCTCCTCACTCACTGCTTTCCCTCCCATCTTTGTATCGTCGGCAAACTTGGATACGTTGCACTCGGTCCCTTCCTCCATATCGTTAATATAGATTGTAAAGAGTTGGGGTCCCAGTAACGACCCCTGCAGAACACCACTAGTGACTGATTGCCAACCAGAGAATGAACCATTTATCCCAACTCTCTGCTTTCTGTTAGATAGCCAATCCTCCACCCATGCCAGTACATTGCCCCCAATCCCGTAATTTTTTATCTTGTGCGGTAATCTTTTGTGTGGCACCTTGTCAAATGCCTTTTGGAAGTCCAAATACACCACATCCACTGGTTCCCCTTTATCCACCCTATTTGTTACGTCCTCAAAGTATTCGAGCAAATTTGTCAAACACGACTTCCCCATCGTAAAACCATGCTGACTCTGTCCAATTAAATTATGCTTATCCAAATGTCCTGTTACTGCTTCCTTAATAATGGACTCCAACATTTTACCAACCACAGATATTAGGCTAACTGGGCTATAGTTTCCAGCCTTTTGTCTGCCTCCCTTTTTAAATAAGGGCGTTACATTAGCAGTTTTCCAATCTGCTGGGACCTTTCCTGAATCCAGGGAGCTTTGGAAAATTACCACCAATGCATCCACAATCCCAACCGCTACTTCTCTCAAGACTCTAGGATGTAAGGAATCAGGTCCAGGGGATTTATCCGCCTTTAGTCCCATTATCTTACCGAGTACCAGCTCCTTAGTGATTTTAATCGTGTTTAGCTCCTCCCCCCCTATAGCCCCCTGTTTGTCCAGTGTTGGGATGTTTTTAGTGTCCTCTACTGTAAAGACTGATACAAAATATTTGTTCAGCGCCCCACCACTAATTTCCTGGTCTCGTCCTCTAAGGGACCAACATCCACTTTAGCCACCCTTTTTCTCTTTATATAACTGCAGAAACTCTTGCTATCTGTTTTTATATTTTTTGCTAGTTTACTTTCATAATCTATCTCCCCTTTGTTAATTAATCTTTTAGTTATTCTTTGCTTGTTTTTAAATGCTTCCCAATCTTCTGTCCTCCCACGAGATTTGGCTACTTTATATGCCCTTGTGCTCAGTTGGATAATATCCTTTATTACTTTACTTAGCCACGGATGGCTGTCTTCTTTTACGTCCCTTTTTCCTCACTGGAATATATTTTACTTGAAAGTTGTGAAATATCTCCTTGAATGTACACCACTGTTCATGTACCGTCTTACACTTTAATCTATTTTCCCAGTCCACTTTAGTCAACTCTGCTCTCATACCTTCATAGTCTCCTTTATTTAAGCTTAGTACACTGGTTTGAGATCCAACTCTCTCACCCTCCAACTGAATTTGGAATTCAACCATGTTATGGTCACTCGTTCCAAGGGGATCCTTTACTAGGACATTTTTTACTAATCCTGTCTCATTACACAGGACCAGATCTAAGATTGCCTGCCCCCTGGTTGGTTCAGTTACATACTGCTCAAGGAACCCGTCCCTAATGCACTCTATGAACTCTTCCTCAAGGCTGCCCTGCCCAATTTGATTTGTCCAATCCATATGAAAGTTAAAATCCCCCATGATTATAGCTGTTCCCTTATTACAAGCCCCAACTATTTCCTGATTTATACTCCAATCAACAGAGTTGCAACTGTTAGGAGACCTATAGACTACGCCCAGTAGTGACTTTTTCCCCTTATTATTCCTTATCTCCACCCAAACTGTTTCACTATCCTGATCCTTTGACCCAATATCATTACTCACTATTGCAGTGATTCCATCCTTTATTAACATAGCAACCCCACCTCCCTTTCCTTCCTGTCTGTCCTTCCTAATTGTCAAATACTCCTGGATGTTTAGTTCCCAGTCATGGTCACCTTGCAGCCATGCTATTCTAAAGGGCAAAAAAAAAAGACTTACATTTATGCAGCGTACAGCCAAGGAAGTACTTTTGAAGCGTAGCCACTGTTGTAATGTAGGAAAACATGGCAGTCAATTTGCATACAGCAAGCTCCCACAAAAGTCTCTGGTGGGTGTAGTCTACAGGCCCCTGAACAGTAGCAATGCTGTTGGACAGAGTATAAATCAACAAATAATGGAGACCTGTAAACAAGGTACGGTAATAATCATGGGTGATTTTAATCTCCATATTGATTGGACAATCAAATTGGCCATGGTAGCCTGGAGGAGGAGTTCATAGAGTGCATCCGGGATGTTTTCCTGGAACAGTATATAATGGAACCAACCAGAGACCAGGCTATCTTGGATCTGGTACTATGTAATGAGACAGCATTAATAAATGATCTCATAGTAAAGGATCCTCTAGGAAAGAGTGATCATAGCATGGTTGAATTTCAAATTCAGTTGGAGGGTGAGAAAGTTGTACAGAAACATAGAAATTAGGAGCAGGAGTAGGCCATTCGGTCCTCGAGTCTGCTCCGCCATTTAATGAGATCAGTACCCTGTCCCTGCTTTCTCCCCATATCCCTTGATCCCTTTAGCCTTAAGAGATATATCTAACTCCTTCTGAATATATTTAATGAATTGGTCTCAACTGCTTTCTGTGGTAGAGAATTCCACAGGTTCACCACTCTCTGGGTGAAGAAATTCCCCCTCGTCTCAGTCCTAAATGGCTTACCCCTTATCCTTAGACTGTGACCCCTGGTTCTGGACTCCCTAGAGGTGTCAGCAATGTACCTATGGAACCTGTTGTTACGCGTTTGGATGATGTCGCCGAAGGGCAGCATGTAGATCAGAAATAGGAAGGGGCCAAGGATAGATCCTTGGCGGGCTCCAGATATAGAGGTGCAGGTGTGAGAAGAGAAGCCATTACAAGAACTTCTCTGGCTATGACTGGATAGGTAATAATGGACCAGGCAAGGGCAACCCCTGGTTCTGGACTCCCCCGCCATCGGGAACATCCTTCCTGCATCTTGTCTGTCTATATAACTTTCAATGAGATCCCCTCTCATTCTTCTAAACTCCAGCGAATATAAGCCCAATCGACCCAATGTCTCCTCATACGTCATTCTTCCCATCCCAAGTATCAGTCTGGTGAATCTTCGCTGCACTCCCTCCATGGCAAGAACATCCTGTGGTGTATGTGCCTTTAAGAGCCCCCTGTGTACTATAATGCCGGTAATGGCCACTCGGGCTATATAAGCCTGTATAGTGTCTTGTATCTGTCAGTTCACCTCCAGACTTTGTTCAGTAAACACCTGTGAAACCAACTCCTGCATTCCGTGCCTCCATTAACACACGGATACAACAGTGGCGACGAATTGGAAACGGACTTAGCTGCAATTCGGCAGCACCTCAAGGAGGTCGATTCCTCAGACGAAAGTCGAAGAAAAACAAGAAAGAAAAAAAAAACTGGTTTCACCAGCTAGCCGAGCTGGTGGCAGGTACTGCAATAATCTTTCCTGGGCGGCGGGCTGGGGCTCCATCGGCTGGCTCTGCAGCGGGGCCGATCAGCGAAGGCGGAGGCAAACAGAGACAGAGGGTAGAGCACTCGGGAGACGGCCGGCGCTGCAAAGCAGGTCGGCGTTCGGACCAAGCAGAGGGAGGGGAAAGCCCCAGAGAGTCCGGCGGGAACAAGTCTCCACCTATTAAAAATACCTATGTAAATAAAAACAGCAGAGAACAGCGTTGTCGACAGCGGCGGGAGGCGCCATTTTTTTTTCTGCGGAGAAGAAAGGAAAGCGCGGGAGGCGCCATTTTTTTTCAGGATGCCTAATACTGGCAATATTACTGCTTTCGATAGCGATGTAGAAGATTGGACCACATATGTGGAAAAAGTGGAGGTATATTGCACAGCAAATGAAATAGAGGATGATAAAAAGGCATCAGTACTTCTAAATCTAATGGGCGCAAGGACATACGGGCTGTTACGAAACTTAATCACTCCAGCCAAACCGAAGGACAAGAATTTTAAGGAGATTGTTGATACCCTACAGGAGCACTTAAACCCAACACCGCTGCTGATAGCGGAACGATTCAAATTCTTCAGGAGGAATCAGCACAAGAATGAAAGTAACGCTGATTACCTCACCGAATTAAGGAAGCTGTCAAAGCACTGCCAATTCGGGGCAGGACTGGCAGATTCTCTTCGAGACAAATTCGTCTGCGGTCTTCTAAGTGAAGGAGCACAGAAAAGGCTACTTTCTGAGAAAGATTTGACACTGGACAAGGCTTTCAGTGTGCCTGTATCATACGAAGCAGCCGCAAGAGGAGCTGCAGAGATACAGCAAAAGCCACAGGACTTCGACACCCATGAAATGACACAGGGTTTCGAGAGATGTTATCGCTGCGGCAGATCCACCCATGACCAGAGGGACTGCTGGTTCAAGGACAAATCATGCAGGCAATGCGGAAAGATTGGACACATTTCACGTGTATGCCGATCTGGAAAGAAAAAATCCACGGACAGGAAAAAAATTAATAAGGAAAAGTACAGAAAGGTACAAATGATGACGGACAATAGCTCCGAAGACCAGAAGAGCGATAGTGACTCCGGAAACAAGAGACTAAGCTGTCTCAAATTACATAATGTAATTGCCAAAGAAGATTACCAGACCATTTGGGTTACCCTCACGATAGCGGGGTCCCCAGTTAAAATGGAGCTAGATGCAGGATCAGCTCTGACCGTCATAAGTCGACGGGATTACGAGCGGCTATTTCCGCATATACCTTTGAAAGACACATCCATTATCTTGAAGACATATACGGGGCAGAAAGTATACCCCAAAGGGAAAATAAGGGTGCCTGTTGTATACAACGGCAAGGAAATACAGAAGTATTTATACGTTCTGCAAGATGGTGGTCCACCGCTGTTGGGACGTGAATGGATCAGGAAGATACATTTAGACTGGCACTCCATTCAAGCACTGATGGTGACCAGTAAGAAAAAAAATGACGATGACGTCATACCTGAACGATTAAAAGACATCTTGGCCAACGCCAAGGAAGCATTTCAACAGGAACTAGGAACCTTGAAAGGCGTCACCGCCTCAATAAAAGTGGAAGATGCGGCAATTCCCAAGTTTTTTAAGGCAAGGCCGGTGCCATAGGCAATTCGTCCAGCAGTCGAAGCAGAGCTGGAGAATTTGGAAAAGGCAGGCATATTATCCAAGATAGATTGGAGCGAGTGGGCAACACCCATCGTCCTGGTCATGAAGAAAACGTTGAATAATGATAAATCTGAAGAACAGAGAAAAATTCGCATCTGTGGGGACTTCAAGGTGACTGTAAACCCAGTCCTTCACACGGTACAGTATCCTCTTCCGAGGATAGAAGATATTTTCGCCTCACTATCCGGAGGGAAACGTTTCACCAAAATTGACTTGGCACAGGCATATCTACAGATGGAGGTTGAAGAGGCCTCTAAAAAGTATCTCACGATAAATACACACAAAGGCCTGTACCAGTACAATCGACTGGTTTTCGGAGTAGCATCCGCTCCAGCTATCTGGCAAAGAGCTATGGAGCAAGTCCTCCAAGGGATTCCGGGGACTCAATGCTACCTAGACGACATCCTTGTAACAGGAGAAAACGACAACGAGCACCTTGCCAATTTGGAGCAGGTGCTCACTAGGTTGAGAGAACAGGGCCTACGAGCAAATCGCCCCAAGTGCGAATTTTTCCAGAAACAAATTGTGGTAAACCACTGTTTGTATTCCACTGTGTACATGCCTGGACATGCCTCGGCTGACTCCTCCCACAAGTCCTAGTATAAAGGTGACTGCTCCCCAGCCCTTTGTATTTCTGGACCGGTCGACCACTCGAGGCAGACCTTCATTCTTTTGTTAATAAAAGCCTTTAGTTACTCTCTTAACTCTCAGTCTTTTATGAGTAATTGATAGCGCATCAATTTTATTAACAAAATTTTTATAATGGAGAAGATCCTCACACCAGCATGCCTGGACTTAGATCATCGGGAGGCGGACTCATCCACCAAGTTTACTCACTGGCTTAAGTGTTTCGAAAAATTCCTGACCGCCTCCGCAGCAATCAAATCGGACGAGGACAAACTGGATGTCCTGACCTCCAAAGTGAACCACCGAGTGTACTCGGTCATCCAAGACGCAACCTCGTACGCGGACGCTATCAAGCTCCTCAAGGACCAGTACACGCACCCAGTGAACGAAGTGTACGCCAGGCACCTTCTGGGGAGCCGTAAACAACAACCTGGGGAATCGACCGTGGAATACCTTCAGGCACTGTCAGTGCTTGGCCGGGCCTGTGGTTGTAAGGATGTAAAGGCCGCCGTGTACACAGAGGAACTTATCCGGGACGCTTTTGTAGCGGGCCACAGATCCAATTACACCCGACAGCGACTGTTGGAGCAGAGTGACCTCGACCTCAACAAGGCCTCTGAACTCGCACTATCATTGGATGCAGCCTACCGGGGCATGGATGCCTACTCCTCTGCACCGTGGACGCCGCGGGGAATGACAGCCTGGGACATGGTAGGACCGCCTCATAGCGCCGTGCCACCCCAGCCACACCCCAGCAATGGCCCAACTACCGCAGCAGTGTCCCAAGGCCAGACAGCAGTGCCCCAAGGCCAGAAATGCTACTTCTGTGGCCAGGCAAAACACCCCAGAGCGCGCTGCCCGGCGAAAAACGCGATCTGCTCGGGCTGCGGGAAGAAGGGACACTACGCTAACGTCTGCAGGGCCAAAGCCACCCCGAACCCCAGCAGCGCCGCGTGTGGGCCATGCGGGCCGCCATCTTGGGCCTCCCCGGCCATGTACGAACCACCGGTACAGCAGCCATTTTGGACGCCTCCAGCCACATGGGGATCATGGACGCCGCCATCTTGGATGACAGCCGGAACGCAGCAGGCCCCCAACACCGCCTCATCTGATACCCGCAGCGACACACCGACCCCTACGCTGGCATCCGTTACACTGGACCAAGCGAGACCGCACCAGCTGGCCAGTTCCACAATGGACATTAAGGTAAATGGCCACGATACAATCTGCCTTTTTGACTCTGGGAGCACGGAGAGCTTCATCCACCCCAACACGGTGCGGCGTTGCTCTCTCCCAGTCCTGCCTGCGCACCAGCGGATTTCTATGGCCTCCGAGTCCCAGTCGGCGGACATCGGCGGCTACTGCGTAGTGACACTCGTAGTAGACGGGACCGTGTACGATCATTTTAAACTTCTGGTCCTGCCCGACCTCTGCGCTGCCGTCCTGCTGGGGTTAGATTTTCAGTGCCACCTTAAAAGTGTTACGATGGCGTACGGTGGACCCCTACCCCCACTCACAGTCCGCAGCCAGCAGCTCCCAAATTGCCCGCCGCGCACCAGGTGCAACCTCTCCACACTCAGAGTCACCCCCCCCCCCCACTGTTTGCTAACCTCACCCCCGACTGTAAGCCCATCGCCACAAAGAGCAGGCGATACAGTGCCGGGGACAGGGTTTTCATTAAAACCGAAGTGGAGCGGCTCCTGAAGGAAGGGATTATTGAGGGCAGCACCAGCCCCTGGCAAGCCCAGGTTGTGGTCGTTAAGACCGGCGAGAAGCAGCGCCTGGTCATCGACTACAGCCAGACAATAAATCGCTACACCCTGCTGGACGCCTACCCACTCCCCCGCATAGCTGATATGGTCAACCAGATCGCGCAGTACCGCGTCTTCTCGACCATTGACCTGAAATCAGCGTACCACCAGCTCCCTATCCGCCCTGAGGACCGCCAGTATACTGCCTTTGAGGCAAACGGCCGCCTCTACCACTTCCTTAGGGTTCCCTTTGGCGTCACCAACGGGGTCTCCGTCTTCCAAAGGGAGATGGACCGGATGGTAGATCAAAATGCGTTGCAGGCCACTTTCCCATATCTGGACAATGTGACCATCTGCGGCCGTGACTTGCAGGACCATAACGCAAACCTCGAAAAATTCCTCCGCACTGCCCAACTCCTGAACCTGACATATAACAAGGAGAAGTGCATATTCCGCACAAACCGCCTCGCCATCCTTGGCTGTGTTGTGGAACACGGAGTCATCGGCCCCGACCCCGACCGGATGCGTCCCCTTATGGAACTCCCACTGCCTCAAGGCCCTGAAGAGGTGCCTAGGGTTTTTCTCCTATTATGCCCAGTGGGTCCCCTACTATGCGGACAAGGCCCATCCGCTGATCAAGTCCACCTCTTTTCCCTTGACGGCAGAGGCCCGCTTAGCCTTCCACCGTATCAAGGAAGACATTGCCAAAGCCACCATGCACGCAGTGGACGAATCCATCCCCTTCCAGGTGGAAAGCGACGCGTTGGACTTTGCCCTGGCCGCTACCCTCAATCAGGCGGGGAGACCCGTGGCCTTCTTTTCACGAACCCTCCAAGGCCCGGAGACCAGACACTCCGCTGTTGAGAAGGAGGCCCAGGCGATTGTGGAGGCTGTGCGCCATTGGAGGCACTACCTGGCCGGAAAACGATTTACCCTGCTCACTGACCAACGTTCAGTTGCTTTCATGTTTAACAACAAGCAGAGGGGCAAAATCAAAAATGACAAGATCTTGAGGTGGAGAATCGAACTTTCCACCTACAATTACGAGATCTTGTACCGGCCCGGGAAGCTCAATGAACCCCCGGATGCGCTATCGCGTGGCACGTGCGTCAGCGCGCAGATCGATAGACTGCGGGCCCTCCACAATGACCTCTGCCACCCGGGGGTCACCAGGTTCTTCCACTTCATCAAGGCCCGCAACCTGCCTTACTCTATTGAGGAGGTCAGGACCATGACCAGGAACTGCCAAGTCTGCGCTGAGTGCAAACTGCACTTTTATAGACCAGACAGGGCCCACCTGATAAAAGCCACTCGCCCCTTCGAGCGCCTGAGCGTTGATTTTAAAGGGCCTCTCCCCTCCTCCGACCGCACTGTGTACTTCCTCAATATTATTGATGAGTACTTCCGTTTCCCGTTCGCCATCCCCTGCCCGGACATGACCAGTGCCACGGTCATTAAATGTCTGAACGACCTCTTCACCCTGTTCGGTTTCCCCAGCTATATCCATAGCGACCGGGGCCCATCGTTTATGAGCGACGAACTCCGTCAGTACCTGCTAACTAGGGGTATTGCCACAAGCAGGACCACCAGTTACAACCCCCGGGGGAACGGACAGGTGGAAAGAGAAAATGCGACAGTTTGGAAGGCCGCCCTGCTAGCCTTAAAGTCTAGGGGCCTTCCAACCTCCCGCTGGCAGGATGTGCTCCCCGATGCGCTCCACTCTATTCGGTCACTGCTCTGCACTGCCACTAACGCCACCCCTCATGAGAAAATGTTTGTCTTCCCAAGGAAGTCCACATCGGGGACATCGCTACCGCCATGGCTGACGTCCCCAGGGCCGGTCCTACTGAGAAGGCACGTGAGGACCCATAAAACGGACCCCCTGGTCGAGAGGGTCGACCTCCTCCGCGCCAACCCCCAGTATGCTTACATTGCATACCCGGACGGGCGGGAGGACACAGTCTCCATAAGAGACCTTGCACCCTCGGGGGCCACAGTAACCCACTACTCACTACCACCCCCCCCCACGATCCGATATCCAGCCCCAGCAGACGGCAGGCCTGGGCCCCGCGACCCGCTCGACATCTACGAGGACGACACGCCTGTGCCACAGCCCACGCAGGACTCGACGCCGGAAGCTCCACTACCCCTGCCGTCGCCACGCCGATCACAGCGGCAGACAAGACCTCCGGAGAGACTCCAATACACTAACTTTTAATACACTTCACCCCGCCGGACTCAATTTTAAACAAGGGGTGAATGTGGTAAACCACTGTTTGTATTCCACTGTGTACATGCCTGGACATGCCTCGGCTGACTCCTCCCACAAATCCTAGTATAAAGGTGACTGCTCCCCAGCCCTTTGCATTTCTGGACCGGTCGACCACTCGAGGCAGACCTTCATTCTTTTGTTAATAAAAGCCTTTAGTTACTCTCTTAACTCTCAGTCTTTTATGAGTAATTGATAGCGCATCACAAATATCATATTGTGGCCACATAATTAACGAGGAAGGGTTGCATAAGTCACCTGAAAAAATTGAAGCGATCATAAAAGCCCCAGCACCTGAAAATGTCTCACAATTAAGGTCGTTCCTTGGATTGATAAATTACTATCATAAATTTTTACCGACCTTGTCAACTCTTCTGCACCCTCTTAACGAACTGCTACAAACGGGAGTAATTTGGAAATGGCGCGAAGACTGTAAACGTGCCTTCCATAAATGCAAAGGCTTGATCACGTCCAAGGAAGTTTTGGCTCATTACAACCCATCACTGCCAATCAGACTGGCATGCGATGCATCCCCTTACGGCGTAGGAGCGGTATTATCACATAGATTCCCTGATGGCTCGGAGCGGCCGATAGCTTTTGCGTCACACTCATTGAACTCAGCTGAGCGTAACTATGCCCAGATCGACAGGGAAGCACTCAGCCTGGTATGGGGAGTGAAGAAATTCAACCATTACCTACACAGACAAAAATTTACCTTGTTGACTGACCATCAACCCCTCGTCTCCATATTCAACCCTAAAAAGGGTGTTCCCATTATGACAGCGCAAAGGCTACAGAGGTGGCCCCTTTTCCTAGGGGCACACCAATATGACATAGAATACAAAGGATCAAAACAGCATGGGAATGCTGACGGTTTATCGCGCCTACCGTTGCCAACGGTAGAAGAGGCACCTACAGTGGACCCAGTGGAGATGTTCCACTCAACCATAGTGGAATGTCTGCCAGTAACAAATTCTGCCATTGAAAAGGAAACGAGAAATGACCCGACTCTCTCACGAGTCTACGATTTAATGGTGAAGGGATGGCTAGCACATGGCGAACCACTGTTGCCAGCATTCTCGCAAAGAAGAGAACAGCTGTCAGTGTGCCGAGGAACCTTGATGTGTGGATCCAGAGTGGTGATTCCACCCAAACTCCAGGATAAAGTGCTAAAGGAGCTTCACGAGGGGCATCTGGGTGGAGTGAAAATGAAGAACCTAGCCAGAGCATTTGTGTGGTGGCCAGGTATCGATGGAGACATCGAAGAAATGACCAAGAGCTGCCTAGGATGCCAGAAGGTCCAAAACGCCCCACCACAAGCCCCTCTACATCCATGGGAGTGGCCCTCATCTCCATGGCAAAGGGTACACATCGACTTTGCTGGTCCATTTATGGACTCAATGTTCTTAATCGCGGTTGATGCACACTCCAAGTGGCCGGATGTAATAAAGATGTCCTCCACCACCACGGAAAAAACCATCACAGTATTAAGGACCATATTTGCCAGGAATGGGCTGCCTGAACAGATCTGTTCTGATAATGGACCGCAATTTGTGTCTGAAGAATTCAGGAAGTTCTTAAAAAAAACAATGGGGTTAAGCACTACACGTCCGCCCCATACCATCCCGCCACCAATGGATTGGCTGAAAGGTTTGTCCAGACCTTCAAGAAGGCCATAAAGGCCATGGGTAATGAAGACATAAATCTACAGCATAAGGTAGATAACTTCTTGTTTGCATACAGGAATGCAACACATGTGGTTACAAACCAAACTCCTGCCATGATGTTCTTCAATAGAAGCCTAAGATGCTGGCTGGATTTGATCAAGCCAAACATCAGAAGGGACGTGGAGAACCGGCAATTTCAAGGCATGAATGAAAGGCCAACTAGAACCTTCCAGATAGGTCAACAAATTTTGGCCCGGGACTACTGTACCGAGAAATGGCAGCCTGGAACTATTTGCATACGACTAGGACCGCTGATGTATACCGTGGACATTGGAGAAAGCATAATAAGGCGCCATGCTGACCAGATCATAGAGTCATCCGAAAAGGGACAACCTACACCACAACTCTATACGCCTAATGATGAAGCAGAGATACCCATAGTATCTACCTCCGATCCGGTGATACTGGAACCAGATGAACCCAACACTGGCATTCAAGCCGAATCGACCTTGCCAAAAGAACCTACTACACCACCAAAAACTACTACCCCACCGAGGCGTTATCCGGACCGAGTCAGGAAGCCGCCAGAGAGACTGACTTATAATTGATTAACTGCAGCAAATGTGCAGATTATTGTTCTTGTAACATGTTAATTAATGATTACTTATAATGTTATGTACTGGTTGTCTAAAAGGGGAGGAATTGTGGTGTATGTGCCTTTAAGAGCCCCCTGTGTACTGTAATGCCGGTAATGGCCACTCAGGCTATATAAGCCTGTATAGTGTCTTGTATCTGTTAGTTCACCTCCAGACTTTGTTCAGTAAACACCTGTGAAACCAACTCCTGCATTCCGTGTCTCCATTAACACACGGATACAACACATCCTATCTCAGATAAAGCGACCAAAACTGCACACAATACTGAAGGTGTGGTCTCACCAAGGCCCTGTACAACTGCAGCAAGACATCCTTGCTCCTGTACTCGAATCCTCTTGCTATGAAGGCCAACATACCATTTGCCTTCTTAACCGCCTGCTGCACCTGCATGCTTACCTTCAGCGACTGGTGCACAAGGACACCCAGGTCTTGTTGCACTTCCCTTTCCCCCAATCTATTGCCGTTCAGATAATAATCTGCCTTCCTGTTTTTGCCACCAAAGTGGATACCTTGCATTTATCCACATTATACTGCATCTGCCATGCACCTGCCCAATCACCCAACCTGTCCAAATCATACTGGAGTTTCTCGACATCCTCCTCACAGCACACACGCCCACCCAGCTTTGTGTCGTCTGCAAACTTGGAGATATTACATCTAGTTCCCTCGTCTAGATCATTAATATATATTGTGAATAGCTGGAGTCCTAGCACCGATCCCTGCGGTACCCCACTAGTCACTGCCTGCCACTCGGAAAAAGACCCGTTTGTTCCAACTCTTTGCTTCCTGTCTGCCAACCAGTTCTCTATCCAAGTCAGTACCTTACCCCCAATCCCATGTGCTTTAACTTTGCACGCTACTCTCTTATGCGGGACCTTAATCGAAAGCCTTCTGAAAGTCCAAATACACCACATCCACTGGTTCTCCCTTATCTATTCTACCAGTTACATCCTCAAAAAAATTCCAGTAGATTAGTCAAGCATGATTTACCTTTTGTAAATCCATGTTGACTTTGTCCGATCCTGTCACTGTTTTCCAAGTGCTCTGCTATTACATCTTTTATAATGGACTCTAGCATTTTCCCCACTACCGATGTCAGGCTTACCGGTCTATAATTCCCCTTTTCTCTCTACCATATTTTTTAAATAGTGGGGTTACATTAGCTACCCTCCAATCCATGGGTACTGTTCCAGAGTCTATCGAGTTCTGGAAGATGACCAGCAATGCATCTACTATTTCTAGGGCCACTTCCTTAAGTACCCTAGGATGTCGATTATTAGGCCCTGGGGATTTATCGGCCTTCAATCCTGTCAATTTCCCTAACACCATTTCCCTACAAATACTGATTTCATTCAGTTCCTCCCCCTCATTAGAAATATGTTCCCCGACATCTCTCGGAGGTTATTTCTGTCCTCCTTTGTGAAGACTGAACCAAAGTATGTATTTAATTGGTCTGCCATTTCTTTGTTCCCCATTATAAATTCCCCTGATTCTGACTGCAAGGGATCTATTGCAAGGGATCTATGCTTGACTTCACTAATCGTTTTCTCTTCACATATCTATAGAAGCTTTTACAGTCAGTTTTTATGTTCCCTGCAAGCTTACTCTCATACTTTGTTGTCCCCCTCTTAATTAATCCTTTTGTCCTCCTTTGCTGATTCCTAAACTGCTCCCAATCTTCAGGTTTGCTGCTTTTTCTGGCCAATTTATATGTCCTCTGCTTGTCTCTTACGTTATCCCTAATTTCCCCTGTTAGCCATGGTTGAGTCTCCTTTTTTGTTTTATTTTTATGCCAGACAGGGATGAACAACTTCTGTAGTTCATCCATGCAATCTTTAAATGTTTGCCATTGCCTATCCACCGTCAACCCTTTAAGTAACGTTCCCCAATCCATCCTAGCCAACTCGTGCCTCATACCATCGTAGTTTCCTTTATTTAAATTCAGTACCCTAGTCTCTGAGTCATCTACTTCACTCTCCAGCTTAAAGAAGAATTCTATCATATTATGTTCGCTCCTCCCCAAGGGGCCTCGAACAACAAGATTGCTAATTAATCCTTTCTCATTACATAATACCCAGTCTAAGATGGCCTGATCTCTAGTTGGTTCCTCGACATATTGGTCCAGGAAACCATCCCATATGCATTCTAGTAAATCCTCCTTCACAGTATTGTTACTAATGTGGTTACCCCAATCTATATGTTAATTAAAGTCACCCATGATAACTGCTGTGCCCTTTTTGCACGCGTCTCTAATTTCCCGTTTAATGCCATCCCCAACCTCAGCGTTATTGTTTGGGGGTCTGTATACAACTCCCACTAATGTTTTCTGCCCCTTGGTATTTCTCAGCTCTACCCATACAAATTCCACATCATCAGAGATAATATCCTTCCTTACTGTTGTGGTAATCTCCTCTTTAACCAGCAATGCTACCCTACCTCCTTTTCCTTTTTGCCTGCCCTTCCTGAATATTGAATACCCCTGGATGTTGAATTCCCAGCCTTGGTCACCCTGGAGCCATGTCTCCGTAATCCCAATTATATCATATCCGTTTACATCTATTTGCGCAGCTAATTCATCCCCCTTATTACATATGCTCCTTGCATTAAGACACAAAGCCTTCAGTCTTGTTTATTTTAACGCTCTCAGTCCTTTTAGAATTGTTATTTACTGTGGCTCTGTTTGATTTACACCCTTGATTTCTCTGCCTTCCACTTTTGCTTTTCTCCTTCCTGTCTTTTGCTTCTATCCTTGCTTCGTCTCCCTGCACAGGTTCCCAACCCCCTGCTATTTTAGTTTAAACCCTCTTCAACAGCACTAGCAAACACTCCCCCTAGGACATCGGTCCCGGTCCTGCTCAGGTGCAAATCGTCCTGGTTGTACTGGTCCCACCTCCCCCAGAACCGGTTCCAATGTCCCAGGAATTTGAATCCCTCCCCCTTGCACCATTCCTCTAGCCACGTATTCATCTGAAATATCCTTCTATTTCTACTCTGACTAACCCGTGTCCTGATCTTAAACAAAGGCAATTATAATGGCACGAGGGCAAAACTGGCTAAAGTGGACTGGAAAAACAAATTAAAGGGTAAGAAAGTTGAAATGCAATGGCGGACATTTAAGGAGATATTTCATAACTCTCAACAAAAATATATTCCAGTGAGAAAGAAAGATTTTAAGAGAAGGGAGCACCATTCGTGGCTAACTAAGGGAGTAAAGGATGGTATCAAATTGAAAACGAAGGCATACAATGTTGCCAATATCGGTGGGAGACCAGAGGATTGGGAAATTTTTAAAAACCAACAAAGGATGACTAAAAAAAATCATAAAGAGAGAGAAGATGAATTATGAGAGTAAGCTGGCAAGAAACATTAAAACAGATAGTAAGAGCTTCTATAGGTATATAAAAAGGAAGAGGGTAGCTAAAGTAAACGTTGGTCCCTTAGAGGATGAGACTGGGGAATTAATAATGGGGAACGGGGAATTGGCAGAGACTCTGAACAAATATTTTGCATCTGTCTTCACTGCAGAAGACACTAACAACATCCCAATAATGGATAATCAAAGGGCAACAGTGAGTGGGGAACTCAAGACAATCACTATCACTAAGGAAATAGTACAGGAAACTTTGGTTTATCCGGAGGTTGTATGGCCGGAAACCTCAATCTAACGGCAGAAATCAGCAGCCGTTTTGTTAGGTTTTTTTTCTTCTCCTAGCATTTTTTTAAACAGTCAGTCTCAGGAAAGCCTCTCTGAAACTGTTGCTAAGCTACAGAGACGCTTCCAAGGTACAGGCCGACTGTTTACAAGCTGTTGCTAAGCAACAGTGTTTGTTGTCAGATACGGAGATGAAAACCTCTGTATCCTTCAACATTAGCGCTGGTCTGTCCGGAAGTTTTCATAGATCGGCATCACGCCGGTCCCGTCGGTGCCGGATATCGCGAAGTTTCCTGTACTCAGTAAAATAATGGGACCAAAAGACGACAAGTCCCCTGGACCAGATGGCCTGCATCCCAGGGTCTTAAAAGAAGTGGCTGCAGAGATAGTGGATGCATTGGTTGCAATATACCAAAATTCCCTGGACTCTGGAGAGGTTCAAGTGGATTGGAAAACCGCTAATGTAACACCCCTATTTAAGAAAGGAGGGAGACAGAAAGCAGGAAACTATAGACCAGTTAGCCTAACATCAATCATTGCGAAAATGCTGGAGTCCTTCATTAAGGAAGCTGTAGCAGGGCATTTAGAAAAATATACTGCAGTCAAACAGAGTCAGAATGATTTTAGGAAAGGGAAATCATGTTTAACAAATTTGCTGGAGTTCTTTGAGGATGTAACAAGCAGGGTGGACAAGCGTGAGCCAGTGGATGTGGTGTATTTGGATTTCCAGAAGGCATTCGATAAGGTGCCACATAAAAGGTTACTGCATAAGATAAGAGTTCACGGAGTTGGGGGTAATATATTAGCATGGATAGAGAATTGGCTAACTAACAGAAAGTCGGGATAAATGGGTCATTTTCTGGTTGGCCACAAGGATCGGTGCTGGAGCCCCAACTATTTACAATCTACGTTAATGACTTGGATGAAGGGATCGAGTGTCGAAAGATGTCGAAATCCATGATGGTGTTCTTCACGTATGTGGCCAGGACAGATTTTGCATGGTAGTGGCTAGTCATGAAGTTGTATCCATGGATACGGTAGCGACTGGCCTATTGGTCATTGGAGACGTGGGTTTCCAGGAGCATGAGGACGTCGATGTTATGCATCTTCAACTTGTTCGCGAGATACTTGCACTTTGCCCAGGAAAGCCCCTCAGTGTTGAGTTGGAGGATCCTTGTTCCAGGACCTATCTGGCATGTTGCCTGGCCCTGAAGCGGACTGTTATGGTCACTTGTGGTGTTGCTCTGAAGACCGGGAGATCGATGTTCGGTCGCCGGGTTGATGGCATTAGTTGTGATTTCTCACTTAACAGAGTGGGCCACGCGAAGGCTGCCATCTTCCACTCCATTGAACGGATTGAGTGTGTTGAAAGTCTGGACTTCACACGCTCTAGTCGCCATGCCTGGGCCCTACTACGACGTCTTGGAGCCATTAATCCAACAGAATATCGGACCTCAAAAGTCCGGCCCAACTCCATCACCTCCAAACTGGTGGAGAGCACAAAAGAACTGCTCGACAAAAGTACCAAGCAAGAGATCCATCATCAACTACACCGGATCGTGACCTCAATCCCTCCACAAGGCCCCACCGCCATCAGCACAGATGAAGTGAAGGAGGTTTAGCCTCAATGAAGAAAGGGAAGGCGGCTGGCGGAGATGGTATTCCCCTGGAATTTCTTCATCAGCTAGGCCCTGGGGGTCTTCAATGATTGGCGAACTGTACACCAAAACCATGGAATCCGGATGCATCCCAAAAGATTGGCGGGAGGTGACAATCATTGCCATGCTCATACCGGGCAAACCAAAACTATAGGCCGCTATCACTGCTGTGCATGACTTACAAACTCTTGGAACGTATCATCCTCTGGAGAATCAGTCGTGTCACCAAGTCAGTGATCTCTGAAGAACAAGCGGGATTCCAGCCTAAATGCAGTTACTGCGATAAAGTTTTGGCCCTTGCAACGCATATCAAGGCCGGATTCTAGAAGAAATCCAAGACTGGCGCAGCCTTTGTAGGCCTGTCATCGGCCTATGAACGAATTTTAAAAAATGCAACTTGCATTAATATAGCACCTTTAACGTAGTAGCACGTCTCAAGCTGCCTCACTGGAGCGTTATCAGACAAAATTTGACACGAGCTACCTAAGGAGATATCAGAACAGCTTGGTCAAAGAGTTAAGTTTTAAAGAGGAGAGAGAGGCAGAGAGGTTTAGGGTGAGATTTCCAGAGCTTGGGGCCTAGGCAGCTGAAGGCACAACTGCCAATGGTGGAGCGAAGGAAATTGGAAAATAAGAGCTTTAGACTGCATTAAGCTCATGGTATACCTGACTCGAGAGTGCCTAATATGGCAGTGTAAAGCGTGCCTTGCTCTGCACCTCACCTGTGTTAGACCTGGCATGGAAGTGTTTGCTGCTACTAGAGTGAGATGACATGAGAAAACAATCTAATTCCCCAGACTTCACCTTGATGAGCCTGTAGTTTGTTTGGAACTTGTGCAGGAGGGTTTTTAAATGTTATGTATTACAGCAAGAGGGAGGCGTTCCCCATGGAGTTCAATCTCTAGGAAGTCTGGCTATTGGGCATGCTGCTGATCCCCATTTCTAGCCAGCAGCCAGGGACTATCTAAAGACACGTACTTCCGCATCCTAAAGCATGCTGCTCAGTTTTTTCACCTTGGAAAGATGAAAGCCCGAGTGAAATTTGCTGGGATTGTACCTTAAAATCTTTTGGCTTCCAGTCCATTGCTCAACGAACTGAGCTACCCAACTGACCTTACAAGTCGACTCTGAATGCCAATGAGGAATAGCATCACAATGTTAGGGAATTAATGTCCTTACTTATAAATTTTTAGTAATTCCTTAAGATAACAGGGTCCAAAGGCATTTATTGGCTTTCGTAGGAACTAAGGATACAATGATTACCAATAATCATTTACCAATAATCACGCACATATAATAATAATAATTAATAATAATCACACATATACTTATGGGGGGGGTCACACAAACGGTACAAGGTGCTGGAGAATTCATTGCATATCATTCTCGAGCTGGAGGGGATGGGCTGGCCAAGCCTGGTTGAATTCTGAAGTATCTATTCTAACACTTTTTATACCTTTCTTGCACTTTGGCTAAGTGACAAACCACATGTTTCAAATTTTACCTCACCCAATTAGCTGGATTTCAGTTTTAACAAGAATAACAGCCTAAGCTCCTGGGCTTTATAAATGAAAGCATAGAGTACAAAAGTTATGCTAAACCAATGTAAAAGACTCGTTCGGCCCCAGCTAGAGTATTGTGTCCAATTCTGGGCAGCACACTTAGGAAGCATGTGAAGGCTTTGGAGAGAGTACAGAAGTGATTTACTAGAATGTTTCCAAGGATGAGTGATTACAGTTACGTGACTGGACTAGAGAAGCTGGCGTTGTTCTCCTTAAAACAGAGAAGACTAAGAGGAGATTTGATAAAGTATTTGTTTATAATCATGATGAAGGGGTTAGTTAAAGTAAATAAAGTGGAACTGCTTCCAATGGCTGAAGGGTCGATAACCAGAAGGCACAAATTTAAGGTGATTGACAAAAGAACCAGAGGCGACATGAGGAAAAAACTTTTTTACCCAACGAGTGGTTAGGATTTGGAATGCACTGCCTGGTAGGGTGGTGGATACAGATTCAATAGTAGGTTTCAAAAGGGAATTGGATAAATACTTGAAGGAGAAAAAGTTGCAGGGGTATGAGGAACGGGCAGGGAAGTGGGACTAACTGGATTGCTCATCGAAAGAACCGGTGCAGACTCGATGGGCCGAATGGCCTCCTTCTATGCTGTATTATTCTATGATTCTATAATTCTCAGCCTTCACCTTGACTGATCTGTCAATCAAGTTATTCAACTGGAGACAGTTAGAGACCCAATAATTAAGCATTCGGCTACAGTCAAGTGATAGCTAATCAGCTAAATCTCTGGTAAACACTTTACCAGCCTTCTAACAGAAACTCACTAAGCAGACAAAAGCTAGAAATGAAAGGAATTAATAAAAGAATTCAATATTAACCCATTTCTCAGAACAGCAACAACTTGCGTTTACCTATGCCTTTAATGGAAAACAAATTTGCAAGGTACTTTACAGGGGACAAGGAGCGAAACTAAAAAGGGATCAAGAAGCAGACACCAAGCCAAGGTAGGAGAGGTGACTGGAAGTTTGGTCGAAAGGATGGGTTTTGAGAAGGTTTTCAAAGATGGAGAGAGAAATAGCGAGGAGGAAGGATTTAGAGAGGAGTTCCATAGAATGTAGAGCCGAGGTGGCTGATGGTTTCTCCACCAATTCTGGATCGAAAAGGGGGAGGTGCACAAAAGGCTGGAGACTGAGGATTAAAGGGTACAGGAGGGGATACAAGGCATGGGGAGGTTGCAGAGATAGGTATGGATGAGGGTGTGGAAGGATTTGAAGCTGAGGATGAGTATTTTAAGTTGAATGCTTTGGAGGACAAGGAACCAGTGAAGCTGGTTTATGGGCTTAGTGCGGCACAGGGTGCAGGTGACTTGAGTTTTGAACAAGTATTTTCTAGAGGGATAGAATTGAAAAGCAAAGAAGTTATGTTAACCTTGTATAGAATCTTGGTTAGACCACACTTAGAGTACTGTGCACATTTCTGGTCTCTTTAATATAAAAAGGATATATATAGAGGCATTGGAGAAGGTGCAAAACATATTCACAAGGATGATACCAGAACTGAGGTTATAACTATCAGAAAAGATTGAACAGGCTGGGGCTCTTTTTTCTAGAAAAGAGAAGGCTGAGGGGTGACCTGATAATGATTTTTAAGATAATGAATGGATTTAATAGGGTAGATGTGGAGAAAAATGTTCTATTTGTGGGAGGAGATCAAAACTAGGAGCCATAAATATAAGATAGTCACTAATAAATCCAATAGGGAATTCAGGAGAAACCTGTTTACCCAAAGACTGGTAGGAATGTGGATCATGCAATGACAAGGAACAGTTGTGATGAATAGCATAGATGCATTTAAGGAAAACTAGATAAGAACCTGAGGGAGAAAGGAATGGAAGGGTATGTGACAGGGTGAGATAAAGAGGGGTGGGAGGAGGCTCATGTGGAGTATAATCACTGGCATAGACCAGTTGGCCCGAGTGGCCTGTTTCTGTGCTGTAGACTCAATGTAAGTTGGGGTTTATGGAGATTGACAAGTAGGACATTGGAGAAGTTAAGTCTGGATGTGACCTGAGTGTTTAACAGGTGGTGAGCGTGAGTTAGGGACAGAAGCAGGTGAGGGTTTCGCACAGTGTGAGACCCCGGCAGTGTTTTCATAAACTCGTCTATGGCTCCTTTCATGGTGTCTAAGGATTCGGGGTAAAAACATCCATGAAGGACAGTTTCTCTCGCTTCTCTACCATTTCCGCCCATTATCCTTTGTAAAGTGCATTATCTCTGACAGCTGGAATTCCCACCATGAAACAGTATAATGGAGAAAGGGAGCTGAATTAACAGTAGCAGATATAGTTATTAACCCGTCTTGGTTCAGTGTGTAATTATAACTGTCTTGATGTTTTGATTTCCTTATACCACTGGACTCTGTAGCTTCTCCATGCCATTTCTTCTCTCCGTTCCTCGCCCCCAGCTTCTCTATAACAGTAAGCTGTGAGGAGAACACAAAGAGTCTGCAAGGGGATATAGATAGACTAAGTGAGTGGGCAGTAAGGTGGCAGATGGAGTATAATGTAGGGAAATGTGAGGTTATTCACTTTGGTAGGAAGAATAGAAAAACAGAATATTTTTTAAATGGTGAGAAACTTTCAAATGTTGGTGTTCAGAGAGATTTGTGTGTCCTCGTGCAAGAAACACAGAAATCTAGCATGGAGGTACAGCAAGCAATAAGGAAGGCAAATGACATGTTGGCCTTTATTGCAAGGGGGTTGGAGTATAAGCGTAAGGAAGTCTTCCTACAATTGTACAGGGTCTTGGTGAGACCATACCTGGAGTATTGTGCACAGTTTTGGTCTCCTTATCTAAGGAAGGATATACTTGCCTTGGAGGCGGTGCAGCGAAGGTTCACTAGATTGATTCAAGGGATGAGAGGGCTGTCCTATGATGAGAGATTGTGTAGAATGGGCCTGTACTCTCTGGAGTTTAGAAGAATGAGAGGTGATCTCATTGAAACATACAAGATTCTGAAGGGGATTGACAGGGTAGATGCTGAGAGGTTGTTTCCCCTGGCTGGAGTGTCTAGAACTAGGGGGCATGGTCTCAGGATAAGGGGTCGGCCATTTAAGACTGAGATGAGGAGGAATTTCTTCACTCAGAGGGTTGTGAATCTTTGGAATTCTCTGCCCCAGAGGGCTGTGAATGCTGAGTCTTTGAGTATATTCAAGGCTGAGATAGATAGATTTTTGGACTCTAGGGGAATCGAGGGATATGGAGATCGGGCAGGAAAGTGGAGTTGAGGTCGATGAACAGCCATGATCTTATTGAATGGCAGAGCAGGCTCAAGGGACCGTATAGCCTACTGCACTTATTTCTTATGTTCTATCCCCCCCTCCTCATCCATAAAAATGATCGCTACTCACTGTTTGAATGAAATGTACTCTAAACCATAGAAATAAAAAGGGATAGTAAAATTAATTCATTTTTTAGAACGCTTTTGATATTTTTTAACGGAGGAGTGCTGATGGTGAAACTCTTCTTTTAGTGTCACTTTACACCAACCCCCAGAACACTCATCTGGGCTCAGAACGTGGAGTTAATGGTTTCTTTAGCTTTCTAGCTGACGCTCTGTGCATCTTAATCCCTGCTATGTTTCATAAAACCACCTATAAGACGTTTTTTTTAAAAAAAGCATTCTGATATGGTGATGGGCATGCTCCATTTTTTGGAATTGTATATTATTTTCTGTGTGACACTACTGGAGGGTCAATTACACGCTCAGGTGATGAGTCTGACTGCCAGTTGATCAATACAAATCTCTGAAACCAGCCACAGGATGAGAACAACTCGGGAAAGACCTTGTGTTCTCTTTGATCAAGCTCTTAGTCACCCCTTCTAATACCTCCTCTTTTGAGTCAGAGTCGATTTTTGTCTGATTACGCTTCTGTAAAGAGTCTTGGGAGTTTTTTTTGCTACGTTGAACACGCTACATAAATGCAAGTTGTTGGTCAAGTGAACTGGATTTTTAGGAGTAGTCCAGGAGAGGAGACATTGTGCCATTCTACCGACATCAGAAGGCCGATGTGTCTTCATGGGGGACTGTGCGGTCTGGTGCAGAGACAGGTGTTGCAGAGTGTAATTTTGCTTATACAAGATATTGTTCCTGACGAGTGAACCATGTGAAAAATGTGCATGGTTTGGGATTTCAGGAATGAGCACTGCTCATTATGTCAGTCACTCGTCTGGAAGATCTGGGGTAATCGGTCCCCGAGGATGTGTAGTGCAGTGCTGGAGGCATCTCTTGCAGGCATACTTCAATGGCCAGGCATGAATGGCACTAAATAGAGATAATGGAGGGTGCACAAGACAAAAGTAAAATACTCACAACTTTGTTCTTTCACAGCGTAGAGGTGATGCGCTGTTGGTTGTCACTTGCAATGAGTGCTGAAAGCATCCTGCTACCTTGCCTTAAAGTGTAAGATGGTACATCAGCAGTGGTGTACATTCAAGGAGATATTTCACAACTTTCAAGAAAAATACATTCCAGTGAGGAAAAAGGGGCGTAAAAAAAAAGACAGCCATCCGTGCTAAGTAAAGTAATAAAGGATAGTATCCGACTGAAAACAAGGGCATATAAAGTAGCAAAATCTAATGGGAGGATAGAAGATTGGGAAACATTTAAAAGCCAGCAAACAATAACTAAAAGATTAATTAACAAAGGGAAGATAGATTATGAAAGTAAACTAGCAAAAAATATAAAAACAGATAGCAAGAGTTTCTACAGTTATATAAAAAGAAAAAGGGTGGCTAAAGTGAATGTTGGTCCCTTAGAGGACGAGACCAGGAAATTAGTGGTGGGGAACATGGAGATGGCAAAAACGCTGAACAAATATTTTGTATCAGTCTTTACAGTAGAGGACACTAAAAATATCCCAACACTGGACAAACAGGGGGCTATAGGGGGGGAGGAGCTAAACACGATTAAAATCACTAAGGAGGTGGTACTCGGTAAGATAATGGGACTAAAGGCGGATAAATCCCCTGGACCTGATGGCTTACATCCTAGGGTCTTGAGAGAAGTAGCGGTAGGGATTGTGGATGCATTGGTGGTAATTTTCCAAAATTCCCTGGATTCAGGAAAGGTCCCGGCAGATTGGAAAACTGCTAATGTAACGCCCTTATTTAAAAAGGGAGGCAGACAAAAGGCTGGAAACTATAGACCAGTTAGCCTAATATCTGTGGTTGGTAAAATGTTGGAGTCCATTATTAAGGAAGCAGTAACAGGACATTTGGATAAGCATAATTTAATCGGACAGAGTCAGCATGGTTTTACGAAGGGGAAGTCATGTTTGACAAATTTGCTCGAATTCTTTGAGGATGTAATAAACAGGGTGGATAAAGGGGAACCAGTGGATGTGGTGTATTTGGACTTCCAAAAGGCATTTGACAAGGTGCCACACAAAAGATTACTGCACAAGATAAAAAAATCACAGGATTGGGGGCAATATACTGGCATGGGTGGAAGATTGGCGATCTAACAGAAAACAGAGAGTTGGGATAAATGGTTCATTCTCGGGTTGGCAATCAGTAACTAGTGGTGTTCCGCAGGGGTCAGTGCTGGGACCCCAACTCTTTACAATCTATATTAATGATTTGGAGGAAGGGACCGAGTGCAACGTATCCAAGTTTGCCGACGATACAAAGATGGGAGGGAAAGCAGTGAGTGAGGAGGACATAAAAAACCTGCAAAAGGACATAGGAAGGCTAAGTGAGTGGGCAAAAATTTGGCAGATGGAATATAATGTTGGAAAGTGCGAGGTTATGCACTTTGGCAGAAAAAATCAAAGAGCAAGTTATTATCTAAATGGAGAGAAACTGCAAAGTGCTACAGTACAAAGGGATCTGGGGGTCCTGGTGCATGAAACACAGAAGGTTAGTATTCAGGTACAGCAGGTGATCAGGAAGGCCAATGGAATCTTGGCTTTTATTGCAAGGGGGATGGAGTATAAAAGCAGGGAAGTCTTGCTGCAGTTATACAGGCCACACCTGGAATACTGCGTGCAGTTTTGGTTTCCATATTTAAGAAAAGATATACTTGCTCTCGAGGCAGTTCAGAGAAGGGTCACTCGGTTGATTCCGGAGATGAGGGGGTTGACTTATGAGGAAAGGTTGAGTAGGTTGGGCCACTACTCATTGGAATTCAGAAGAATGAAAGATGATCTTATCGAAACATATAAGATTGTGAAGGGGCTTGATCGGATGGATGCGGTGAGGATGTTTCCACTGATGGGTGAGACTAGAACTAGGGGGCATAATCTTAGAATAAAGGGCTGCCCTTTCAAAACTGAGATGAGGAGAAACTTCTTCACTCAGAGGGTAGTAAATCTATGGAATTTGCTACCTCAGAGAGCTGTGGAAGCTGCGACATTAAATAAATTTAAAACGGAGATAGACAGTTTCCTAGCTGATAAGGGAATAAGGGGTTACGGGGAGAGGGCAGGGAAGTGGACCTGAGTCTAAGTTCGGATCAGCCATGATCCTATTGAATGGCGGAGCAGGCCGGAGGGGCCGTATGGCCTACTCCTGCTCCTACTTCTTAAGTTACTAGACAGGGTAAGAACATAACTACTGCTTGATCAGGCCAATAGTATGTACAGAGTAGGGGACACACCAAAAAAAAGTGGATTCTTATTTTAACTTGTTGCATTATACTGCAAATTAAGGTTCATTTTCACCCATTCCCACCTGAATAAACAGGATTTTCCCCTTCCGCCCCTATCTATTCATTGTGTGAAAGACTCTTCTTTCTTCTTCTCCTTCCACCCTCCCCCCTCCCCCACTATTCCAGTCCTGCTGTATTTGTATTGCTGGCACCCAAACTCCTTCAAGGCATAATCCTGGATTTATGTCCTTGAGCATTTGTCTAAGACTAGCACACCTGGATCTTTAGAATGCAGAAGAGAAGGTAATTCCAACTGGATAGACAGTGAACGTGTAGAATCATAGAAATTTCAACACAGAAAGAGGCCACTTGGTCCATCGTCCCTGTGTCAGTACGAACTCCACACTAATAATTGGCTCAGAATTTCCTAAAAGGTTTTGGCATAACTATGGCGTGAGAGCGGAGTTGCGCTGTTGTTTTCTGAGGAAATTCGTGCATAACTGTATTACGCAGAAACATCGCTATGCGCCGATTTTCTTGATCATGTGCACCAAAACTGCACTTGTGTCATTAACGTGTCTCCACATCCAAAGCAAAAGACCAGAGAACGTGAGTTTCCTGCATTTACAGCAGTCTCAATTGCTGTAAACTTACACCCAAACATTTAGGCACAGCAGGGCCCAAAGCCTCGATTTCTGGTGGTTTATAACAATTTTATTTCTTATTGTTATTTCTCCATACTGAGACCCGCACTGTGGTTTTTTTTTATATAACTTTGGATGTTATTTTTATGGCTTCAAAATCTGTTACATTGGAAAGAGAAGTTTCCACAGTTGTATTTTCTTAAACATATACATAAATGATGGTTTGATGGCTTCAAACTTTAATTTTCCAAACATCAATAAAACAAAGAGGGACTTGAAGAAGGAAAATGGCGCTTGTTCCACACTTTACTCTGGCCGCAATTGTTTATGCTGATTTCCACTTGTTTTACATTGGATTTGCATTCTGACGTATGCTAATGCAGTTCTTAGGACATTTGGGCATAAGTTCCCAATTGGCATGATTGATGTAAATTGTGGCATAATTTCTGTACAAGTCTGATCCAGGAAATTCCGAGTCTTCTAATCAAATCCCATTTCCCTGCTCTTCCCCCGTATGCTCAATATATTTATAAAATAAATGTTTGAATTTTTTTTTGAGTGTTCGAAGGCTTCTTGAGCACCCAAGGTGCATATATAATCCCTCTTCCTTGCCCTCAAAAAATTTCTACAATGGGATATAGAATAGCTAGTTTTCAACCTGTCTTTCAGAACATTTTTCTAAGGGACAAGTGGAGAAAACCAACCCACTAAAAAGACCCACAGGGATCTGAGTTCTGACTGACATATCTACAGAATTATGCCCATAAAGGAATATTCTAGCATGCTTATCCAAAATAAAACTTCCTCCCCCTTTGCCCCGCTCCCAAAAAAACCTTTATTAAAATCAAAAGTTTATTTTAAGAAATTTATATTTTTTGAATTAAATTTAATTTGAACAAGTTTTGCTCTTGGCTTCCTTGGCTCAGTAGGTAAGTGCACCAGTTAGTGTGCTGCCGAGTTGTACAGATCTGGAAGGGCTCACGTTTGATCCTTGGCCTGTGCAGATTTAGTTGACCTTAACACAGGCAATGATGGAAGGCACTGCATCGGTGATAGGATAGGGAGAGGGAAAGTCGAGTACAGATCTTGCTCCTGATTGGTGCCCCATAAACCTTACTGGAAAGTGTGCATGTATAAAGAAAGAAAGACGTGTATTTATATAGCACCTTTCACGACCTCAGAACATCCCAAGGTGATTTACAGCCAATTAAGTACTTTTTTGGAAGTGTAGTCACTGTTGTAATGAAACATACAAAATTCTTGCAGGACTTGACAGGGTAGATGCAGGGATGTTCCCCCTGGCTGGGGAGTCTAGAACCAGGGGTCACAGTCTCAGAATAAGGGGTCAGCCATTTAGAACTGAGATGAGAAGAAATTTCTTCACTCAGAGGATGGTGAATCTTTGGCATTCTCTACCCCAGAGGACTGTGGAGGCTCAGTCATTGAGTAAATGCGAGGCTCAGTCATTGAGTAAATGCAAGACGGAGATCTATAGATTTTTGAATATTAAAGGATTCAAGGGATATTGGGATAGTGCAGGAAACTGGAGCTGAGGTAGAAGATCAGCCATAATCTTAGTGAATGGTGGAGCAGGCGCGAAGGGCCAAATGGCCTACTCCTGCTCCTATTTCTTATGTTCTTATGTAAGAAACACAGCAGCCAATTTGTGCACAGCAAGGTCCCACAAACAGCAATGTGATAAATGACTAGATAACCTGCTTTTATGTATTGGTTAAGGGATAACTACTGGGCCGGAAACCAGGGAGAACTCCCCCTGCTCTTCCTCAAAATAGTGCCGTGGGATCTTTTGCATCTACCTGAGAGGGAAGACAGAGCTTTGGTTTAACTTCTCATCCAAACGATGACACCTCCGACAGTGCAGTACTCCCTCAGTACTGCAGTGGCGCATCAGCCTAGATTTGTGCTCAAGTCTCTGAAGTGGGACTTGAATCCTCAACCTTTTAACTAAGAGGCATGATGATGTTGAGTGCGTTGGAAAGCCTGATAATGCGCTTCAGGCTAGTATGAGAAGGATGGTCATTTTGATGAGGTACTAGATGGCTACTGCTGTTTGTGAAATCATAGCCCAGCGTAAGTCAGCGCGTTCAGAAGCAGCGAGGAGAAAAAAGTGGTTCTTTTTTTTTGGTCTCTTTAATTGATGATGTGAATTTGGTATTTGTGACATACATAATTGCAATAACAGTGCTTAGGACAAAGTTACTGGGTGGGGAAATCAGGCTGGCGTTAGTGCAGCTGTTGGCAGGATAATTGCTTGTTTATGTGAGCACTCAGAAACAAAAGAAGTTCATCGTTACAAAATTCCCCCTGGTGGAACAAGCCTCCAATGTCTCCCGTTTGTTACCCAAATTTTATGGAGCAAGGATAAATAGCTAAAAAACAAACACATTTTCACCCCTGCACCTCCATGTATGTTTGCAATTGGCACTGTTTCGATTTTAACCCAGAGTCCCTGTGTGCAGCAGAACTGGTTCCGATTTTGAGAGCCTTCTTTGTGCTCAAAAGTGACGTTTCCTTGAATCTTTCTTCATTGCAACAAGTAACTTGGGAGCCATTCCTTTTGTGGCCGTGTGGAAAAAAGACTTTGCTCCATTCACCATCACCTCGCCTTTCTCTTTCCTACCTCTATCCCAATTTGTCATATAGGTGAAACAGAGAAAAAAATACTTTGTAAATTCATTGCATCGGAAATTAAGGATTACAAATCGTAAAACAGTCGAGTAGAATCTTCCTATTTATATGCTTGTTGCCTAAAAATTTCCGATAAAAAACGAATTGTAATTTGCATGTGATAAGCTAAGCGTTGTCCTGTTCATTTCAAGTTTTTGCATAATCCTAGTGGTGGGGCTTATTGCCTCCATTTGACCATGCTTGGAAGAATGGTGGGAGAACTAAGTTACGAGGAATGGTTAGAAAGCTTTAAAAGCAGATGAATGAGAAGGTACCTTTTAGGGGTATAACGTGGAACAGAAAATATTAATCCTGAACACTGCAGGAGAAGGGCAAATGGGTACAAATTGGTAAAAGGCAAGTTCAGGACTGACATCAGGCAGCACTACTTCATACAAAGAGTGATGCGTGTCTGGAATGATCAACTGGGTAGGGTAGTGGTGGCAATTAGATGCCGTGAAGGGGGACATTGTAGATTTTTATGCAAAAATGAGCTTGGTGAATTGAATGACCTCCCTCATTTGTATTTTGTTTGATGGATGCGCCAAAGTGGCGTTTGATCTCTGGGTAACGTAGATGGAAAACCAGCACTGCCAAAAACATTGGATTTTTGTCTGGTTTCTCAGCCCTCCCAGGAGATGACATGGTTTCAGTTCTGGTGCAGAGTCTATATACTGTGATACACAAGGCATCGCAATTGTGTGGGACAGGCTGGATGGACCAGAGGGTCTTTTCCTGTCCATCATTAGTTGTACGCTCATTGTTGTTTAAAATCTATTTGATGCTGCTCTGTGTGCGCTCCTATGTTGTCTTATTGGGAAATGCACCAGAATGTCCCAGGTGTTTTAGGTTTGATCTGTGGTTCGTGTGGAGGGCAGTGTCCTAGGCTGAACCATCTTCAGCTGCTTCATCAATGACCTTCCCTCCATCATAAGGTCAGAATTGGGGATAATCAGTCTGCGCCCACATGCAACAAGACCTGGACCGCATTCAGGTTTGGGCTGATAAGTGGCAAGTAACATTTGTGCCACACAAGTGTCACGCAATGACCATGTCCAACAAGCGAGAGTAATCAGCGCCCCTTGACATTCAATGACATTACCATCGTCGAATCCCCCATCATGAATATCCTCCGGTTCACCATTGACCAGAAACTCAATTGGACCAGCCACAAAAATATTATGACCACAAGAGCAGGTCAAAGGCTAGGTATTCTGCGGTGAGTGTCTCACCTCCTGACTCCCCAATGCCTTTCTATCACCTACAAGGCACAAGTCAGGAGTGTGATGGAATACACTCCACTTGCCTGGATAAGTGTAGCTCCAACAACACTCAAAAAGCTCGACACTATCCAGGACAAAGCAGCCTGCTTGATTGGCAATCCATCCACCAACTTAAACATTCACTCCCTCCACCACTGGCGCACCGTGTCTGCAGTGTGTACCATCTACAAGATGCACTGCAGCAGCTCACCACGGCTTCTTCGGCAGCAGCTCCCAAACCCGTGACCTCTACTACCTAGAGGGACAAGGGCAGCAGGCGCATGGGAAGACCATCACCTCCAAGTTCCCCTTCAAGTCACACAGCATCCTGACTTGGAAATATATCACCGATCCTTCATTGTCGCTGGGTCAAAATCCTGCAACTCCCTCCCTAATAGCACTATGGGAGTGCGTTCACCACACGGACTGCAGCGGTTCGAGAGGCAGCTCACCACCACCTTCTCAAGGACAATTACGGATGGGCAATAAATGCTGGCCTTGCCAGCGACGCCCACATACCATGAATGATTTCTGGGTGCAGTTGGAGTGATGCAGTTGGTTTCATTGTCACTCGGCTAGAGAGAAGGGCAGAGTCAGGGTTTCCACCTTTAATGGTCATACAGTGGCATTTCCTGGAAAGTGGGTGTTACATGAGCACAGGATTGGGGCTCAGCTGTGCTGCCCTCTCTGGTGAACTAGCCTTACTGCTCACTGTACCAGTTCACCCGTGAAGACTGCCCACTCAGAGTGAGGAACAGAAGATCTGTCGATATCCATGGTGTGGGAAATGGAAGGAAGAAGATCTGCATTGTGAGGAGCAATAGTCAGCAGGCATGTGGAGTGAGATTAAGGAGTGTCCTTGTATTTTTTTCTATTCTTTGCCTATTTTTTCCTATTCTTTGCCTTCCCCCTCCAATTACAGGTTTGTGTTTTGGGAAAGAGAACACTAGGGTTAAAGCCTAGGACTGTCTAGATGAGACACCAGCACTGCAAAACCTTCTTGGCCTGACAAAAATTTACAGTAAACCCGAGCAGCACTTTACTTAATGACCTTTTTTTGAAAAGGTCACAATTCAATTTAAGTGGCATGGCGTTAAGATTAGTGTACTGTAGACATGGCAGGGGCGGGGTGCAATTTGCTTCAAGATCCATAACCTCTACTTTGGAGAGTAAAGATTATTCTCAAGATCTCACTGATGATGAGTGAACCAGTATTCCCATAATGTGCATCCTCTTTTTTCCCCCGCCATTTCTCACTTCCTTTTCTGAAGGTGGTGACTCTTGTTTGGTTTATTCAGGGACCAAACACTTTCTGATACTGGTGTCAGCTGTAGCTCAGTGGGTAGCACTTCTTGCCTCTGAGTCAGAAGGTTGTGGGTTCAAGTCCCACTCCAGAGACTTGAGCATAAAAATCTAGGCTGATACTCAGGTGCATGACTGAGGGGGTGCTGCACTGTCAGAGGTGTCTTTTGTATGCCCAGGCCCCGTCTGCTTCCTCCAGTGGATGTAAAAGATCCCATGGCACTATTGCGACGAGCAGGGGAGCTCTCCCCAGTGTCCTGGCCAATAGACACCCCTCAACCAATACCACTAAAACCGATTATCTGGTCATTATCACATTACTGTAAGTGGGTCCTTGCTGTGTTCAATTTGGCTACTGTGTTTCCTACGTTATAACAGTGACTACATTTCAAAAATACTTCATTGGCTATGAAGCACTTTGGGATGTCCTGAGGTCATGGAAGTCGTTATATAAATGCAAGTCTTTCTTTCTTTATACATGCACACTTTCCAGGGAAAGGCATTAGATTGACCTTAGACCCTGTCTTCATTATTACTCCTTCAGCAAGGACGGTGATCAGAACTGAAAGTCTCGCACTTTATTTCTGCTATCATCACCACAAACCTGTGCTGAGCTCCTGATCTTAATCTGCACCAAGCAGATGGATGCAAAGTGGAGTCTGTGACATGCCCCATGGCCGGGTTGATGGGGCCGTTCTACCTGGGTGGTGCCTCACGCCCCACGCCACTGAGCCAAAAGGGCACTGGCTAAAGCTTGAGGGCTTGACAATAGAAGCACAAGTCTGGGCTGAACTGAAGAAGCAGGGGGATTATTTATACAGCTGGTCTTGTCACGTCGTCTGCCTGCTTAATGTTCTGCCATATTTTTACAGGCCTTTCATGCCATTCACACACTGGGTGTTCATTTTTGTTCTATTGCAAAAAAAAATTTGGAAACCTTTAATCCAAAATCCATTGGGAATTTTTGTATGAGGAGAATCTTGAGACTGAGATGTCTAAAGCTTGCTAAGAAAAGTATTTGTCAAGAGGGTAAAATATCGGTCAAATTAGTAGTCTCAGTGTTCTTGTCATCGTATTACCAAAATTATATATCTTCCCCTGTTGTCCAAAGCATGCTCAGTGTACTCATGACTGTCATCACTATGTCAGCAGTAGAATTAAAATGCTCCATGTGTGACAGAAAGTTGAGCATCAGTCTACTAGGAAGGAGTGACCTGCAATTTAATCCAGGCTGAAATGGAGGTTGAGGTGAGGCTCTATGGAGGATATGCATTGCTCAGGAAATGAGAGTTATCAGATTTGGGTTTTTTTTCAGCACGTCGCTCTCAGTTCAGTGTCTTCCTTATAATTGTTTTTAAAGACAGGATAACTGGACACAATGCTCGATATGTATTTAAAGGAATCCCTTTGTTGGAGTTAGTGTGGCTTGGTTAGAATTGGGGGTGAACTATAACCTGAGGGTTGGCAATGTTTTTTTTAATGTATTATAGTGTTGTGGGCATTGCTGGCAAGGCTGATATTTATTGCCCATTCCTAGCTTTCCCGAGAAGGTGGTGGCGGGACTTCTTCTTGAACCGCAGCAGTCCTCCTGGCGATTCTTGTTACTCTTTGTAGCGGTTTGATACAATTCAGTGGCTCGCTAGGCCAGGCCGGAGGGGAGTTAAGAGTCAACCATGTTGGTGTTGGACTGGAATCTCATATAGGCCAGATCGGGTAAGGAAGGCAAGTTAGGCAAGTTTCTTCCCTAAAGGACATTAGTGAAGCAGTTGGGTTTTTACGACAGTCCGACCGCTTCATGGTCACTTTTATTGATGCAACTTTTATTTCCAGATTTGTTTAAACTGAATTCAAGTTCTCAAGCTGTCACCATTGAATCTGAACTCAAGTTCTCTGGATTATTAGTCCAGTAACATAACCACTACGCTATCGTACCTTTATTAACAGTATTTTGAAGCACTATATCGGAAATCAAAATAGTTGACCTTTATACATGAACTCAAATTTGAGAAACCATCGTATCAAATTGTTGAAGTGTTTCTTATACCCTAGCAGTTCTTGTAAGATCTGCCATTTTGAGTTGCCTTGTACTCCTTAATGCAGGTTATTAATAGAGCAGTTTCATAGCACACTAAGATGCATAGGTAAGGAGATCTTCCTTTTGTGACTTGTGTTGCTAGGTCTGAGTTAGTTGAAATGTGAATAATAGAGTGATTTCATAGTAGATGCTTGGGAACAAGTTGACTGCTCAGCCTCTCAGCTTAAGAAATGGTACAATTAGAGAAGAGATTAAAACAAATAAACCACCAAGGATGAAAGTTAATAATGGCCACAAAAAAATCAAATAATCTGGAAGTGACAGAACTGTTGAAGATCACAGTGATAAATACAGATGAGGCAGGCCATCTAGCTCCTCATCCCACATAAACCTGTGATTCTCCCAGCCCCCTTAACAGCATCGAACTTCTTGAATAACTCCAGAGATTTTGCTTCACCACCTGCCCAGGAGGCTGTTCCAAGTATTAATCACTCTTTTTGTGTGAAGACATCCTTTGTGACATTTTGTCTTATACCAGTTTGTACCTATGTCTCTTTGATCTGTAGTTGTGGTTTAACTTGAAATAATGCTCAGGATTAAGCTTAACTTATGCACATCTCATTCACTGCCTTCAGAGCTGAAGAGTCAAGTTTTCCTAACCTTTCCTCATAACTCAATCCTCTATATGAAGATGCAGCACTTGAAGGGGGAAGCAGTTGTCTAGTAGGAAATGTTAGATAGGGCGTCATCTTTTTCTAGTGGCTATTCAATAATGGTATGGGTGGTTTATTATCTGTAGAAGGTACATGATTTGGGGATTGGATCTACATAGAGAGCAACAAGAGGAAGAGATTGCGTTCCTTCACAGAAGGTTACACACCTTTAATTCCTTACTTGGTTAGAGAGATACTTATGTAATTTGCTAGTTTTCTGTTTGTTTTTCTATGCACATGAAATACACATCCAACCATTGTGTAATGTAACATGTTGGTGCACCAATGCACTGTGTGATGCACTCATCATCAGTCACTCACTGATGAGGAATGACTTCTATAAAATTGACCCAACCGCATCTGAATTTTCCACGTTTGTTTTCTGTAGCACATCTAATCCATTGAATGCTTAGTCATGGCTCAGTGGGTAGCACATTCGCTTCTGAGTCAGAAGGTTGTGGGCTCAAGTCCCACTCCAGAGACTTCAGCACAAACTCTAAGCTGACATTCCTGAGGGAGTGCTGCACTGTCAAAGGTGCCGTCTTTCGTATGAGACATTAAACTGAGGCCCCATCTGAACCTCTAAGGTGGACGTAAATGATCCCATTGCGCTAGTTCGAAGAAGAGCAGGGGAATTATCCCAGGTGTCCAGGCCAATATTTGTCTCTCAATCAACATCACTAAAACAGATTATCTGGTCATTAGCACATTGCTGTTTGTGGGAGCTTGCTGTGCCCAAATTGGCTGCCGTGTTTCTTACATTACAACAGTGACTACACTTCAAAAAGTACTTCATTGGCTGTAAAGCACTTTGGGACTTCCTGAGGTCGTGAAAGGTGCTATTGAAATGCAATTTTTTCTTTCTTTTAAAATCTACCTCTTTGACCAAGCTTTTGGTTATCTGGCCTAATATCTCCCTATGTGGCTTGGTGTCAAATTTTGTTTGATAACACGCCTGTGAAGCAACTTGGGACGTTGTACTACATTAAAGGTACTATATAAATGCAAATCTTTCTTTTTTCTTTAGTTTTAATTTTTTTTAATCCTTGCTCAAAAGGCAAAAGAAAACCACCTTAATCTGCATTAGTTGCATTTGACTTTCCTCAGGATGTGTTTTTCTTGTACTTATCTCTACTTTATTCCATTTGTAAGTGTTGTGTTTATTGCTGATGTTATTCTTCCAACAGGTGAATGGCATTGATATAATGGGGAAGGCTCAGGAGGAGCTGGTTGCCATGTTGCGCAGTACTAAACATGGAGAAACTGTTGCTCTCGTGGTTGCCCGTCAAGAAGATGTCTTCGTACCTCGAGAATTGGTAATATATATTCACTTTTTGTTTAAAAAGCGGGCGTTATGCATATATCACATGACTCATACAAGCAGTGTCAAGCACTTCTTCACACAAGGGGTAGTGGAAATCAGGAACTCTCTTCCCCCAAGAAGCTATTGAGTCTCGGTATATTGAAAATGTAAAAATTGAGAGTGCTAGATTTTTGTTCGGCAAGGGTATCAAGGATTATGGAACTAAGGCGAGTAAATGGAGTTAACTTAGAGATCATCCATGATCTAATTCAATGGCGGAACAGGCTGGAGGAGCTGAGTGGCCTATTCCTGTTCCTATGACTCAAATTGTAATGCTAGCTTTAAGATGTGCGCACGCGTGTGCCAGTATGTTTCATAGTATGTTTCTCAGCAGTGTGCTGTTGGAAAACACAGGCCACGTAGCATTGTGATCTAGAATCAGACAGTATACAGCATATAACGAATGTCCTATACCCTCGGCTCTCCCATTACTGTTATCTCTATGAATGTTTCACTTGGACCTGATATTCTTTACAGTACTCAGCCTGTCCATAATGGATAAAATGACTATATAATGTTAAGAATTCCAAATGTTTGATGATGGAGTTTCAGGAGGTAATTCAATCTCCGGGTTCTGCTGAAATTTTTAAATGACTTGAGCTTTGCTCTTGTGATTTATGACGTCACCTGAACTGCTGATCGAATTACTGCCTCGCAACTTATTACCAGACATTCCATTACCTTCTGCTTATTTCACCGTTTGACATGCAGTGCCTTGAATGCATTTCTAATAGTTTCATTATTAGAAAATATAGTATGTTATTTAGCATTGCCTCCAGATAAAGAGCTAAAAATACAGCGTGCACATTGAAAGCAAGGTACATTTAGATACAGTATCAAGGCAATCTTTCTCCCTTCCCTTTCTCTTTTCTTTTCACCCACTCTCCATTTTTATTTCTCTCTCTCGCTACTTTATCGCTCTAAACTTTTCTTTAATGCCTTTGGATTCTGAAGCAGCCCAGCAGGGTCCCTCCTGTTCTGTGGATGCTCTTGCCTGTTTGCTGAATCTCTGTCTTTATTCTTTTGCACTTTTTCTGTCCCTGGCGCGCGCTCTCTCTCTCTCTCTCTCTCTCTCACTCACCTCTCCTTACACGAACTTCAGATTCTCCCGTTCTGTTTCCAGGTTTTATTTGTGTGAACAGCAGATGCGGGTGACCTTATTCTGCACTAAATCCTGCACGAGGAAGGAAGGAAAGGATTTCCGACTTTTGTTTGGCTGTTTTTTTATTATCTCCTGCAGAGAGCATTTTAAAAAAAAGTCCCTGTCTCTCCCCATCCTCTTCATTGTTGGCCTCCCTCCTTAAAATTTATTGCAGAGCAATCACTTTTCCTGGCCACACGCTTATTGTGTTTGAAAGCCATTTTCTTTATTCTGCTCAGCTTTTGGCTAAATATGACTTAAAAAATATATATATATTGTGAAACTTCTTGTAGGCAGATGTTATGCTTGCCACAGAGCCATTTGAATTAATTTTTTTTGAGAATAAGGAGACAAGGTTTACTGCAGCTGCATTCAATAGTGCGAGGATAGAAGGAGTCCAGGAGCATGAAGGATGATGACATTTATTGTTGGTGCGAATGCTGGTTTTACTTCGTGCAGCAAGTCACTTCAGCTGGGCTGATCTGGTGTCCCTTCTTCCTACTGGGCCAAGAGCAGCGCTGGACTGAGACCTGGGAACAGATCTTCCAACAGTGTCTATATTAATTCAGCGTCCTCACAGTTGTGAGTCCTCCAAATAATTTCCTCATTTCATTTCCTTATAGCTTCAGGAAAGAGAATTTTAACATAGAAGTTAAAATTCATTTGGGCGGGGGTGGGGGGGGGGGGGGGAGTGGGGAGGAGAATGTGTGATACAGAGAATAAGCCCCTGAAAAATGAGTGGGGAGTTGGGGGGGCGGTCACATAATTTGGAAAATTTGGGAATTCTGTAGGGCTCAATCAAGAATATTTTCTTTTGGCGATACATTTTATGCAGGGTTTGGGGAGGACATGAAAAGCACAGTGGCTTAGTACACTATTATCCTTTCATCTTTGGAGCCTTTTTTAAATCCAGTCCAGACTTATGGGATGGAATTCTCTCTCCTGCATTTTGCATTAATGAGTCTGCACTTGCCTGTGTCGGTCTTATCACCCGATTTCAATATTAACACAACACTGGCCTGTTTTCAATCTATTGGTACCTCTCCACTGTCCAATGATCCTCGAGTAATGATTGCCAAAGTCTCAAACGACCTTCCTCGCCTCTCTGAACCCTTATCAACTTGTCTAGGACTTCCATATTATTTATATCAAAGTCATAAATTTTGCCTTGGTACCCTTGTATAGAAGCGAGAAGGATTTTGAATATCATTGGAGGAAATAGTTTGGAGGACTTCTGTATGTGAGGAGGCGGAATTAACTCAAACTCTCTTGAAGGTTGACACAGTCACTGAAATGCTCACTATAAGTGACCACATCTCTTTTGATTTTTGAGCTTCTTCACACTGTCGGACTCCTCCAAGCCATATCCAGTGCTAGCTGTTGGTGTAAATTCAACAGAGTCCAACTAAACAACATTTGTAACCATTTGGTTAAATTGAAACAATAGGGTTCTTTAAGCTTGCATTAAACTGATGTGACCTAAAAATATCAGCAGTTAAGTTCAATACTTTCATTTCAATTTTTTTGCAAGGCTGAACTTCGAAGTGTATAGTTCTAAAAATCCATGTACACAATGCAGAGGCTATTAACTGATCCTCCCCACCATTCTGTACTGGAAGAGTACTGATCTAAGAGGACGGTATGGGCCTTATTTGATTGGTATGGCATACACATTCAGTCTTTCAACTGCTTGATCCGCTGCTCTCAATTTTCAGTTCAGACTTTTGTGGAATTGTGGACAGCCTTCCTTCTGAAAATGACTTCCAACTATGGAGCAGTGTGCGAGGCAGCATAGTGAGGTTAGAGGCAGCACTTCTGTTATGGTCTGTTAATCATGCTCTCTTGTTTTTTTTTGATGGCCTGTTGTAAATGATCTCTGACGCTGCATGCACTGAATAGTTTTGAAACAGACGGTTTAATTAAGTGATAGAGTAGATAGGGAGAAACTGTTTCCACTTGCAGGAGGGTCGGCAACCAGAGGACACAGATTTAAGGTAATTGGCAAAAGAACCAGGGTGGAGATGAACATTTTTTTTATGCAGTGAGTTGTTATGATCTGGAATGCACTGCCTGAAAGGGTGGTGGAAGCAGATTCAATAGTAACTTTTAAAAGGGAATTAGATAAATATTAGGGCAGGAAAACTTTTGCAGGCAAGGCTATGGGGAAAGAACAAGGGAGTGGGCCTAATTGGATAGCTCTTTCAAATGTCTAGAGACATGCAGGGTAGGATAAAGAAAAAAAGGGAGGCGTATGACAGATACCGAGGGCTAAATACTCCAGAATCTTTAGAGGAGTACAGAAAGTGCAGGAGTGCAATTAAAAATGATATTAGGAAAGCAAAGGGAGAGCATGAAAAATTCTTGGCAAGTAAAATCAAGGCAAACCCAAAGACGTTTTATAAATATATTAAGAGTAAGAGGATAACTAAAGAAAGGGTGGGGCCTATTAGAGATCATGAGGGTAATCTGTGTGTGGAGGCGGGAGACGTCGGTAGGGTTCTTAATGAATACTTTGCGTCTGTTTTCACAAAGGAGAGGGGCGAAGCAGACATTGCTATCAGCGGGGAGGATTGTGAAATATTAGATGAAGTAAACATAGTGAGAGAGGAAGTATTGAGGGGTTTAGCAACTTTAAAAGTGGATAAATCCCCAGGCCCAGATGAAATGTATCCCAGGCTGTTAAGTGAAGCAAAAGAGGAAATAGCAGAGGCCCTGACCATCATTTTTCAATCCTCTCTGGCTTCAGGTGTGGTGCCGGAGGACTGGAGGACTGCTAATGTGGTACCCTTGTTTAAAAAGGGAGAAAAGGATAGACTGAGTAATTACAGGCCAGTCAGCCTAGCCTCGGTGGTGGGAAAATTATTGGAAAGAATCCTGAAGGGCAAGATAAATCTTCATTTAGAAAGACATGGATTATTCAAGGATAATCAGCACGGATTTGTTAAGGGAAGGTCGTGTCTGACAAACTTGATTGAATTTTTTGAGGAGGTAACAAGGAGGGTAGATGAGGGTAGTGCGTTTGATGTAGTGTATAGGGACTTTAGCAAGGCTTTTCATAAGGTTCCACATGGCAGACTGGTCACGAACTTAAAAGCCCATGGGATCCAGGGCAAAGTGTCAAGTTGGATTCAAAACTGGCTCGGAGACAGGAAGCAGAGGGTAATGGTTGACGGGTGTTTTTGTGACTGGAAGGCTGTTTCCAGTGGGGTTCCGCAGGGCTCAGTACTAGGTCCCTTCTTTTTGTGGTATATATCAACGATCTTGACTTGAATATAGGGGGTATGATTAAGAAGTTTGCAGATGATACTAAAATCGGCTGTGTGGTTGATACTGAAGAAGGAAGCTGTAGACTGCAGGAAAATATCAATAAATTGGTCAGGTGAGCAGAACAGTGGCAAATGGAATTCAATCTGGAGAAGTGTGAGGTAATGCATTTGGGGAGGGCTAACAAGGAAAGGGAATACACAGGGAATATAATGTTGGAAAGTGTGAGGTTATGCACTTTGGCAGAAAAAATCAAAGAGCAAGTTATTATCTAAATGGAGAGAAACTGCAAAGTGCTACAGTACAAAGGGATCTGGGGGTCCTGGTGCATGAAACACAGTTAGTATGCAGGTACAGCAGGTGATCAGGAAGGCCAATGGAATCTTGGCTTTTATTGCAAGGGGGATGGAGTATAAAAGCAGAGAAGTCTTGCTGCAGTTATACAGGGTACTGGTAAGGCCACACCTGGAATACTGCATACAGTTTTGGTTTCCATATTTAAGAAAAGATATACTTGCTCTCGAGGCAGCTCAGAGAAGGTTCACTCGGTTGATTCCGGAGATGAGGGGGTTGACTTATGAGGAAAGGTTGAGTAGGTTGGGCCTCTACTCATTGGAATTCGGAAGAATGAGAGGCGATCTTATCGAAACATATAAGATTGTGAGGGGGCTTGATCAGGTGGATGCAGTGAGGATGTTTCCACTGATGGGTGAGACTAGAACTAGGGGGCATAATCTTAGAATAAGGGGCTGCCCTTTCAAAACTGAGATGAGGAGAAACTTCTTCACTCAGAGGGTAGTAAATCTATAGAATTTGCTACCTCAGAGAGCTGTGGAAGCTGCGACATTAAATAAATTTAAAACGGAGATAGGCAGTTTCCTAGCTGATAAGGGAATAAGGGGTTACGGGGAGAGGGCAGGGAAGTGGACCTGAGTCTAAGTTCGGATCAGCCATGATCCTATTAAATGGCGGAGCAGGCCCGAGGGGCCGTATGGCCTACTCCTGCTCCTACTTCTTATGTTCTTATTAAATGGTAGAACACTTGAGTAGTGTAGAGGAACAAAGGGATCTTGGAGTGCATGTCCACAGATCCCTGAAGGTAGCAGGCCAAGTAGATAAGGTGGTTAAGAAGGCATATGGAATGCTTGCCTTTATTAGCTGTGGCATAGAATACAAGAGCAGGGGGGTTATGCTTCAACTGTATAAAACCTTAGTTAGGCCTCAGCTAGAATACTGTATGCAGTTCTGGTCACCACATTACAGGAAAGATGTGATTGCACTAGAGAGAGTACAGAGGAGATTTACAAGGATGTTGCTGGGAGTAGAGAATCTTAACTATGAGGGAAGACTGGATAGGCTGGGTCTGTTTTCCTTGGAACAGAGGAGGCTGAGGGGAGACCTTATTGAGGTGTATAAAATTATGAGGGGCATAGATAAAGTGGATAGAAAGGACCTATTTCCCTTAGCGGAGGGGTCAAAAACCAGGGGGCACAGATTTAAAGTAATTGGGGGAAGGTTTAGAGGGGATTTGAGGGGAGTTTTCTTCACCCAGAGGGTTGTGGGGGTCTCGAACTCACTGCCTGAAAGGGTGGTAGAGGCAGGAACCCTAACCACATTTAAAAAGTACTTGGATGTGCACTTGCGATGCTGTAACCTGCAGGGCTACGGATCAAGAGCTGGGAAGTGGGATTAGGCTGGATAGCTCTTTGTTGGCTGGCGCGGACACGATGGGCCTACTGGCCTCCTTCTGTGCTTAAGATTCTATTCTATCCTAAGAATTTCCTTCAGAACTGAGATTGATAGACTTTTGTTAGTCAAGTGTAATTAAGGGATATGGGACCAAGGTGGGTAGACATAGTTAAGATGCAGATCAGCCATGATCTATTTGAATGGAGGAACAGGCTTGAGGGACTGAATGGCCTACTCCTATTCCTGTAACAACAGTAACTTCACTTCAAAAGTACTTCACTGGCTGTAAAGCGCTTTGGACATCCTGAGGTTGTGAAAGGTATATTATAAATGAAGGGTCTATCTCTATCTCTGTCTATCTCTATCTCTCAAATCATAGAATGGTTACAGCATGGAAGAAGGCCATTTGGCCTGTCGAGCCCGTGCTGGCCCTCTGCAAGAGCACTTTAGCTAGTCCCACTCCCCCGCCCTTTCCCCGTAGCCTTGCAAACTATTTCCTTCAGGTACTTATCAAACTCCCTTTTGAAAGCCGTGATTGAGTCTGCCTCCACCATCCTTTCAGGCAGTGCATTCTAGATCCTAACCACTTGCTGCATAAAAAAGTTTTTCCTCACTGGTCCTGGAACTCGCTGCCGAAGGAAGTGGTGGAAGCGAAGACACTCGATTTGTTCAAGGGGAGACTGGATAGGCACTTGAGGGAAATAAACTTGCAGGGCTACGGAGATAGAGCAGGGGAATGGGACGGCCTGGATTGCTCTACAGAGAGCTGGCATGGACTGGATGGGCCGAATGGCCTCTTTCTTTGCTGTTATGACTCTGACTCATGTCGCCTTTGGTTCTTCTGCCAATCACCTTAAATCTGTGTCCTCTGGTTCTCGACCCTTCTGCCAATTGGAACAGTTTCCCTCTATCTACTCTGTCTAGACCCCTCATGATTTTGAACACCTCTATCAAATCTCCTCTCAATCTTCTCTGCTCTAAGGAGAACAACCCCAGCTTCTCCAGTCTATTCACGTAACTGAAGTCCCTCATCCCTGGAATCATTCTCGTAAATCTTTTCTGCACCCTCTCTAAGGCCTTCACATCCTTCCTAAAGTGCGGTGCCCAGAATTGGACACCATACTCCAGTTGAGGCTGAACCAGTGTTTTATACAGCTTCATCATAATTTCCACACTTTTGCACTCTATACCTCTACTCATGAAGCCCAGAATCCCATAAGCTTTTTTAACTGCTTTCTCAACCTGCCCTGCCACCTTCAACGATTTGTGCACATATACCCCCAGGTCTCTCTGTTCATGCACCCCCTTCAGGATTGTACTCTTTAGTTTAAACTTCCACCCTTCATTCTTACTACCAAAATGTATCACTTTGCACTTTTCTGCATTAAATTTCATCTGCCACGTGTCTGCCCATTTCACCAGCCTGTACATGTCTTCTTGAAGTCTTGTCACTATCCTCCTCACTGTTCACTATACTTCCAAGTTTTGTGTCATCTGCAGATTTTGAAATTGTGCCCTGTACATCCACATCCAAGTCATTAATATATATCAAGTAAAGCAGTGGTCCTAGAAACGACCTGTGTGGAACACCACTGTATACCTTCCTCCAGTCCGAAAAACAACCGTTCACCACTACTATCTGTTTCCAGTCACTTAGCCAATTCCGTATCCATGCTGCCACTGTCCCTTTTATTTCATGGGCTTCAACTTTGCTGGCAAGCCTATTATGTGGCACTTTGTCGAACGCTTTTTGGAAATCCATGTACACCACGTCAACCGCATTGCCCTCATCAACCTTTATCAAAAAACTCGATCAAGTTAGTTAAACACGATTTACCTTTAACAAATCCATGCTGGCTTTCCTTAATTAATCCACACTTGTCCAAGTGACTGTTAATTTTGTCCCTGATTATTGTTTCTAAAAGGTTCCCACTACCGAGGTTAAACTGATTGGCCTGTAGTTGCTGGGTTTATCTTTACACCCTTTTTTGAACAAGGGTATAACATTTGAAATTTTTCAGTCCTCTGGCATCACCCCCATATCTAAGGAGGATTGGAAAATTATGGCCAGTACCTCCGCGATTTCTTCCTTCACTTCCCTCAGCATCCTAGGATGTATTCCATCCGGTCCTGGTGACTTATCTACTTTAAGTACAGCCAGCCTTTCTAGTACCTCCTCTCATCAATTTTCATCCCATCCAGTAACTCCTCTTTCACTATGTCTATGGCAGCATCTTCTTCCTTGGTGAAGACAGATGCAAAGTACTCATTTAGCACCTCCGCCATACCCTTTGCCTCTATGCGTAGGTCTCCTTTTTGGCCCAAATTGGTCCCATCCCTCCTCTTACTACCCGTTTACTACTTATATGCCTATAGAAGACTTTTGAATTACCATTTATGTTAACTGCCATTCTATTCTCATACTCTCTCTTTGCCCCTCTTATTTTCTTCTTCACTTTTCCTCTGTGAACTTTCTATATTTAGCCTGATTCTCTGATGTATTCTCGACTTGACATCTGTCATACGTGCTCTTTTTCTGCTTCATCTTACTCTCTATCTCTTTCTTCATCCAGGGAGCTCTGAATTTAGTTGCCCTACCTTTTCCCCCTCGTGGGAATGTACCTCGACTGTACCCGAACTATTTCCTCTTTAAAGGCAGCCTATTATTACATTACAGTTTTGCCTGCCAGTCTTTTATTCCAATTTACCCGGACCAGATCCGTTCTCATCCCACAGGGCAGCACGGTGGCATAGTGGAGAGACCCGGGTTCGAATCCGGCCTCGGGCGACTGTCTGTGTGGAGTTTGCACATTCTCCCCGTGTTTGCGTGGGTTTTCTCCGGGTGCTCCGGTTTCCTCCCACAGTCCAAAGATGTGCGGGTTAGGTTGATTGGCTATGATAAATTGACCCTTAGTGTTAGGGGGATTAAATACGTGGGGTTACAGGGATAGGGTGGGATATGTGTTGGTGTAGGGGTTACGGGGATCGGGTGGGATATGTGTCGGTGCAGGCTCGATGGGCCGAAATGGCCTCTATCTGCACTGTGGGGTTTCTGTGATTTCTGTGATTCTGTGAAATTGGCCTTCGTCCAATTAAGTATTTTTACTCTCGATTGCTCCCTGTCCTTTTCCATAGCTAATCTAAACCTTATGATGCTATGATCACTGCTCCCTAAATGTTCCCCTACTGACACTTGCTCTACTTGAGCCACCTCATTCCCCAGAACCAGATCCAGCAAAGTTGGGCCAGAAACATACAGATCAAGTTCTCCTGAACACACTTCAGAAATTCTTCCCCTTCTCTGCCCTTTTCACTATTACTACCCCAGTCTATTTTAGAATAGTTGAAGTCACCCATTGTCATTACTCTATAGTTCTTGCATCTCTGTAATTTCTCTGAAAATTTGCTCCTCTATATCTATATTTTTCCCACTATTTGGTGGTCTATAGAATACACTTAATAGTGCAATGGCATCTCTATTATTTCTTAACTCTAGCCATATAGATTCTCTCTTTGACTCCTCCAGGACATCCTCTCTCTCCAGCACGGTAACATTCTCCTTAACCAATACTGCCACCCCACCTCCTATCTTTCCTTCCCTATTGTTGTGTATGTAATATGTGTGCTACTTTGAACCTATGGACAGGACTGCACTACTTGTAGGGCATAGTGATACGCAGTACCACTCCTGGCCATAGGGGTATAAATAGTACTGTGGGTACTGATCTCCCCTCAGTTCCCGCCTGTGGGCATGAAGTAAAGACCTACGTATAGTCCCTACCTCCAACCAGTAAAGACCTGTTTGAGTTATACGTTTAAGTCTTTGTGTTAATTGTTCAATACAATACACATACTTAACACTGGCGACGAGTCAGGTTCTTACCCTGCGGCAGTTGAAGAGAGGTTTCAAACATCACCACCCCACTAGAAGCGACAGGCTTTAGGACTCTGAAGCCTCCATCAGCGACTGAGCACTGGAGTGCAGCAGCCATCCTGACAGCTTCCAGTGACTGACAGAAGTCTTTCTGCAGTTTCCTTGTTCAACCTAGGTGGTGGGGTAAGCCGTGCAGCATTGGCTGCAAAGACAGGGCTGGGGAAGTTGGAGAAGATAAGGGCGATCGCAATCCCTGATAAGAGCCGCGGTGAAACGTGCGAGCGGGTAAGCCAGAGCCCGGGAGGGAGCAAGCAAGAGCCGCGCGAGCGGGTGAGCCAGAGGCCGGGAGCCGCTTCAAGTGCGAGGCGCAGCGCGGGCCAGCGATCGGGACCAAAGATAAGGGCCGCACTCGGACTGAAAGGCGCGGCGGCTGCAGAAGCTCAAGGTGCGAGAGCCGCGGTGCACAGCGCGGGCTATCGATCGCGGCAAAGATAAGGGCCGCACTCGGGGGCTGAAGGGAGACGGTGTCGGGGGACGGGTGAAGACCGCCAAGCGCGGGAAAACCGCCATTTTGTGGGCGGAGGACGACAGCAAGAGCGGGAAGCCGCCATCTTTGATAACAAGTAAAGAAAATAAAATCTGAGAAATTGCAAATCTACAATGCCTAAACACGGGAATATTAGCACCTTTGATAGTGACCTCGAAGATTGGGCCATATATGTTGAAAGAGTAAAAAATTATTGTAAGGCCAATAAAATTCGTGACCAAGATAAAGCTCTAACATTATTAAATTTAATGGGTGCGAAGACATACGGGCAATTGAAACACCTGTTATCACCAGATGAACCGGCGGATAAGACGTTCGATGAGATTGTTACTGTCCTGAAAGATCATCTAAACCCCACGCCGCTGATGCTAGCGGAACGATTTAAATTTTACGACAGAAGGCAGCTACAGCATGAAAGCAATGCTGAATATTTGCTGGAATTGCGTAAATTAGCGAAATATTGCCAGTTTGGAACGGGACTGACAGATGCACTACGAGACAAATTTGTGTGTGGTTTATTTAAACAGGATACACAAAAGCGACTGCTCGAGGAGAATGAGCTGACGCTTGAGAAGGCGGTCACTATGGCAGCAGCACACGAAGCCGCAGCGAGAGGCACGGCAGTAATGCAGCTACGGTCACCGGAGCTCAGTGCACACAAATTGGGTGTGAGTTCTGGCAAATGTTATCGTTGTGGAAAGACAACGCATGATCAGAACCAGTGTTGGTTTAAAAACCAAGAATGTAGAACTTGTGGTAGGCTTGGACATATAGCTAGAGTATGCAGGTCAGGGAAGAAGACCAGCAACAAGAAGTCACCGCAAGGAAAATACGCAAAGGTACACAAGGTGACCGAACAGGAGTCCGATTCAGATGCTAGCAGTAATGAACTGGCTAGCTTAAGCTGTAATGAACTGGCTAGCTTAAGAGTACTCAACGCTGGTAAGGGTGCAGACCTCCAGACAATTTGGGTCACTCTTCAGATAGAAGGAGTCCAAGTAAAACTGGAATTGGACACTGGATCGGCATTGACGGTCATAAATAAGAAAGATTACGGAAAGTTATTCCAACATATTCCCCTACAGGATATGGGGATTATATTGAAAACATACACGGGGCAAAGAGTGTACCCCATCGGGAAAATAGAGGTTGCAGTGGTCCACAAGGGCGAAGACAGTCAAATAATGGACTTATATGTGATATCTGAAGGAGGTTCTCCACTACTAGGACGGGAGTGGATTAGGAAAATGAATATGGACTGGCATTTCCTACAAACAATAACGAGTGAGAACTCGGTGAAGATAGTCGGCCCAGACTCTGGAACGGATGATGGTAAGCCCAACTCAGGTGCAAAAGACAAAGTTTCAGCACAGAATTCCACTGAGCAACAACAACATAGTTTAACTGTGGATTCTGAGTCTGGCAAGTCTACTGATGTGCCCATTTCTGAGGGACACCGGGCTCGAACTCAACTCCATTTCAAACTACAACAGCAATTAGAACAAATGCTTCGCCGTTTTGAGCAAGAGTTGAATGCAATGAAAGAGTTCTTTGATATAGAGTTGGAGAATCTGGAAAGACAACAGAAGCAGCTGATGGAGAAAATGGAGCAGGAGCACACAAAACGTCTGATGTCAGAGGAGTTAACGGTCAGCCAACTCCTGCATATGCTGAAGGACAGGACTCTGAAATGGGAAAAACTTGAACACGAACTTCAATATTCAAACGAAAGGGGTTCGCAGCTCTCAAAGGTTATTGGAAGAGCTGAGGTGGTAACACAGACTGAGATGACTGCAACAGAGCAGCCCTTGGATGCCAAAAGTACGCTGACTCACGTCAACGTAGAACAACAGACCGCTGAAACAGCTGCTCCGGTAGAGGGATTGAATAGTCCGATCAATCAATCTCCAAAAGAAGTTGAAGTAGTAAAATCTCAAATGAGGTCATTAGTAAACGACTTGCTGAAAGCCCAGAAAAAGCTGGATGAAGAGGTACGCATGAAGAAGTCTCTTCAGAAAAGATGTCTGGACTTGGAACAAAAGCTGAGTATGGAGGAAATAGAAGACCCTCTCGCTGGCCTAGATCAGGACGACACCGAATATTACTATGTCCTGTCCTGCCCAACTTGTAACTTCGACTCCCACCATACAGAAATCATGGAGGAGCACCGAAAGTCTACGGAACATCGGGAGAAGGTGGCTCTACTACGGAAAAAGGAGGAAGAGAAGGAGGAACTGCGCATGCAGCTGGCAGCTGACAGTGGAGCCCAGAGAGTCTCCAAGAAGCAGAAAAGGAAAAGTCGAAACAGAAGATGACCCATCTGAACCATTATTACCTCTACCAGATCACACACGTGGTCCCTCCGAACGGAGCCAATTCAGTTCGGAAGTTCAAACTGTTAAATCCATGGAAGGACTATTGAATGAGTCACTCCAGCAACGTGAACCGACTACACCACAGAGATTGAATCTGTGAACTGTTTTCCGCAGAGACTGAATCTGTGATCTGTTTTGACATGAAGTTATCTATGTATCTATGTTATTCTGTTATGTAAACCTGAAGTTATATATGTATATATGTTATTACGTTATGTTAAATGGGGAGATGACTGTAAAGCTAGGAAGGGAGGAATGTTGTGTATGTAATATGTGTGCTACTTTGAACCTATGGACAGGACTGCACTACTTGTAGGGCGTAGTGATACGCAGTACCACTCCTGGCCATAGGGGTATAAATAGTACTGTGGGTACTGATCTCCCCTCAGTTCCCGCCTGTGGGCATGAAGTAAAGACCTATGTATAGTCCCTACCTCCAACCAGTAAAGACCTGTTTGAGTTATACGTTTAAGTCTTTGTGTTAATTGTTCAATACAATACACATACTTAACACCTATCTTTCCTGAACACCTTATATCCAGGAATATTTAATACCCAAACCTGCCCTTTTTTGAGCTAGGTTTCGTTATTGCCATGACATCATATTCCCATGTGGCTATTTGTGCCTGCAGCTCACCAACCTTATTTACTATGCTTTGTGCGTTCACATACATACACTGTATACCTATCTTAAACCATCCTGTGCTCTCTTAATCTGACCCCACCTAATACCTTACTATTTCTTACTTTAGTGCTATCCGTCTGTCCCAATCCTTTGTGCCTTTTGTTTCTCCTTTCTAATGCTACAACCTGGGGCCCATCCTCCTGCCAACTTTGTTTAAACCCTTCCCAACAGCACTAGCAAACCTCCCTTCAATGATATTGGTATCGCTCTCTGTCTGTCTGTCTGCCTGTTTCTCTCTCTCTCTCTCTGTCTTATCTTCTATTGACCTTATACACTTGTGGTATAACATAGGTTCATACCAGTGATTCCACAAATGGGACAGTTTCCAATATCAACTGCAATATTCATGAGAAGTGCCAGAAAATTTGAGGCTCAACCCAAGGCACTCTGTATAGCTCCTAGCAACCAGATGCATAGGTGGAGGGCTGCAAACAAAAAGGCAAACTCATTCTTGGCTGGGGATGATGAATGGGCAGGGTTACGTAGAGGTGTGAAAATGGTAAATACCTTTATCCTTTCGCTCCACCCGAACTTTCTACTGTCATCTCCCTTCCCTTAAACCAATGATTTATGCCGGAGAATGGCACTGGCAGCCGTCTGGTATCTTGTCCTAGTGGCCAATCTACATGTGCGACCCTAGATAAAGCGCGGCATGCAATTTGATCATGGAGGTCATCACATTGGCGCTTCATTCTACCCCCTTGTGTGTCCAGATATACAGACTTACACAGCAGGGGTTACTGGATGGTGATCGGGAGTTGAAACTCTTACTTTCCATGTTCCTTAACCCTGGAATGCTGACTAACTTTTGCTTGGCAGAGGTCAGTTAATGCAACACAGCCAACAACAACAACGTGTATTTATATAGCGCCTTTAGTGTAGTGAAACATCTCTAGGCGTTTCACAGGAGTATTATAAGCCCAAGGATTGAAAATGATGTCTCCTGATTTGTATATTTCTTCACCACACCATGCAGTGCATTTACATGTATGGAAAAAATAACCTTTATTTAAAATAAAACACTGAAGCTTACCCAAATCCTGGGAGCATTTGAAGGCACAGACACTCTGTTCTTGTGGCACATGTGCGCGTCCTCAGTGGTGTAGGGTGGGAGGGGGGCCTGCAATATATATCTAGTTTATCACTCAAGTGATGTCATTCAAGGTTGGCCCAAATTACATTGGGTTCTGCAACCATCATTCTGCTATCCACACCTGCTGATGTGTCAAAGACTGCTTTGTTCGATGATGTCCTGCAATAGCAGAGGGTTGGTCAGTTGATATTTGGCTGGCAGGAGTGTGCCATCTGTGTGTGAGCACCCATAAACCCTGGGTGGTAGGTAGGGTGTGATGGTAGGGATGGGATAAGTGGGAGGCAGGGCTGCAGTGGTATATGTGTAGCTGATAGAGCTGTTTTATAGCATGTGGCTCCATTTTTTTATATGTTTCTGGTGCTGACTGCAGAGACTCGAGCTGAAGTTCACTGGGAGCTATTGTGAAAGATTTCTGTTTTTGGTTTTGGAATCTGACCTGGTCAAGCTGACCACTTGACCACTTAATACCACATGGAACTCTAGTGCATTCCTGATTTTCATTTCTCCACCATTGACGGCCGTGCCTTCAGCTGCCTAGGCCCTAACCTCTTGAATTCCCTCCCTAAACCTCTCCACCTCTCTACTTCTCCTCCTTTTAAGACGCTCCTTAAAACCTACCTCTTTGACCAAGCCTTTGGTCACCTGTCCTGATATCTCCTTTTGTGGCTCGGTGTCAAATTTTCTTTGATAACACTCCTGTGAAGCGCCTTGGGATGTTTTACTAAAGGCACTATATAAATACAAGTTATCATTGAACTGTACCATCACATACCTACACTCTGTGCATTCATCCCCTTCTGCTTCATTGTTTTAGGCAGTCCCTCGGAACCGAGGATGACTTGCTTCCACATTAAAAATGAGTTCGCAGGTGACTGATGAGTCCAATGCTGGACCTACAGTCTCTGTCACAGGTGGGGCAGACGGTGGTTGAAGGGGTGGGTGAGTGGGGTGCTTGGGTTGACGTGCGCTCCTTGCGCTGCCTGCGCTTGGCTTCCGCTTGCTCCCGGCGAAGAGACTCGAGGTGTTCGGCGCCTTCCCTGATGCTTCTCCTCCACTTTGTGTGGTCTTGGGCCAGGGATTCCTAGATGTCGGTAGGGTTGTTACACTTTTTCAAGGAGGCTTTGAGGGTGTCCTTGAAGCGTTTCCTCTGCCCACCTGGGACACTCTTGCCGTGCTGGAGCTCCGAATAGAGCGCTTTTTTTGGGAGTCTCGTATCGGGCATGCGGACAATGTGACCCGTCCATCAGAGCTGATTGAGCGTGGTCAGAGCTTCGATGCTGGGGATGTTGGCCTGAGCAAGAACACTGACGTTGGTGCGCCTATCCTGCCAATGGATTTGCAGGATCTTGCGGAGGCAGCGTTGGTGGTACCTCTCCAGTGCTTTGAGGTGCCTGCTGTACATGGTCCATGTCTCTGAGGCATACAGCAGGGCAGGTATCACTGCTGCCCTGTAGACCATGAGCTTAGTGCCGGGTTTGAGGTCCTGGTCTTCAAACACTCTCTTCCTCAGGCGACCGAAGGCTGCACTGGCACACTGAAGGCGGTGTTGGACTTCGTCATTGACGTCTGCCCTTGTTGACAGTAGGCTCCCGAGGTATGGAAAGTGGTCCACGTTGTCCAAGGCCTTGTCGTGGATTTTGATAATCGGGGGGCAGCACTGTGTGGCGGGGGCAGGTTGGTAGAGGACCTTTGTCTTACGGATGTTTAGTGTAAGGCCCATGCTCTTGTATGCTTCGGTGAAGGTGTTTACGATGGTTTGGAGTTCGACCTCTGAGTGAGCGCAGATGCAAGCATCGTCTGCATACTGTAATTCGATGACAGAGGATGGGACGACCCTGGATCTGGACTGGAGGCGACGGAGGTTGAACAGTTTCCCGTTTGTTCTGTAAATTAGCTCCACTCCAGTGGGGAGCTTACTGAGGGTGAGATGGAGCATTGCAGCAAGGAAGATTGAGAAGAGTGTTGGTGCGATGACACAGCCTTACTTGACCCCGGTTCGTACGTGAATTGGGTCTGTGGTGGAACTGTTGGTCAGGATCACGGCTTGCATGTCATCGTGAAGCAGGCGGAGGATAGTGACAAACGATTGAGGGCAGCCGAATTTGAGGAGGACACTCCATAATCCCTCACGGTTGACAGTGTCGAAGGCCTTTGTGAGATCGAAGAAGGCCATGTACAGTGGTTGGTGCTGTTCCCTGCATTTCTCTTGTATTTGACGTGCGGTGAAGATCATGTCCATTGTGCCCCTTAGTGGGCGGAATCCACATTGCGACTCTGGGAGGAGCTCTTCAGCCACTGGGAGAAGGCGATTGAGGAGGATTCTTGTGATGACTTTCCCTGTGGCAGATAGCAGGGAAACTCCTCTGTAATTACCGCAATTGGACTTGTCACCTTTCTTGAAGATGGTCACAATTACGGCGTCTCTGAGATCCCCTGGCATGCCATTGGACTCATATGCTCTATTATAAAACTCTTCATCATTATACGTGCGCAACTTTTCTTGATGCAGTCGCTGCATTTATTTATGACGATATGCAACTTCTTTTATCTTTCACTCGTAATTAGTAACTACTGAGAAGTAAAGATGGTGCATGTCTTTCTTGTGATGTAGAAACTTTCATGATTTGTTGTGTTTTTTTTAAGTTTTGTCAGTTTTAGATAGAACAGTTGTAACTATTATTTCTGTGTATTTGCTTGAGAGAGAATTTTATTTTCCATGAATGAGTAATCCTTGTGTTTTTAAAAACAAACCATTGAGGAGTAAAAGAACCTGACAATTCAGCTTCATCATGCTTACATTTACAGATTAATAACTTAGGGCACCTTTTGCGCTCGTGCCATTTTAACTCTGTGTGTGTGTTAACTCAGTTTCCTCACAATGTCGGTCTCTCTTCCATCCAGTTCCTCCCCCATTCCCGTTTATCTTCTTGAAGGCTGCTATTTAAATCGTGAGATGAGCCAAAAGAAAATTAAGTCTATAGAAACAGATCAAAACAAAGAAGAGGATATTAAGTTAATCCCACTTCTTTGTAACTGATGCTAAAGGGATTCTGAGGGCACACAAGGGCTTTTTAATGCTTTGCTTTCTCAAACACATTGTGTGGGGTGGGCCATTAAAGAGTAATTAATTACCACTTTCCTGAGCTGAAGAATTATCACTGACAGCCATAAAACAAAAGCCTTTCGTTCAATAGTCCTCTTGTCAGCCAAAGGAAAGGAACAGCGCTGCGTTAATGAGAGGGAAGGCAGCAGCATTCCCCCCTCCTCCCACCCCAGCCCCCCCACCCCGTTGTTTTAACATGACAGACGCCTGCACGCGTTGGCCACTGTATTGTTTTCTTGCAGGAAGTCTTTGTGTATTTTGGTCCTCTCATCTGAAACTGCATCATTCCGCAGCTGTGTGCACACGCTTCCCATAACGGAATTAACAACGCCAACTTGTATTTATATAGCGGCTTTAACGTAGTAAAACCTCCCAAGGCGTTTCACATCAGACAAAATTTGACACCGAGCCACATAAGGAGATATTAGAACAGGTGACTTGGTCAAAGAGGTATGTTTTAAGGAGTGTCTTAAAGGAGGGGAGAGAGGCAGAGAGGTTTCGGGGGGTAATTCCAGAGCTTAAGGCTCAGACAGCTGAAGGCATGGTCACCAATGGTGAGGTGATGCAGATCGAGGATGTGCATGAGGCCAGAATTGGAGGCGCACACACAGAGATCCCAGAGGGTTTTAGGGCTGGATGAGGTTACAGAGATCGGGAGGGGCGCAGTCATGGAGTGGATTTGAAAACAAGGATGAGAATTTTAAAATTGAATTGTTCCGGACCAGGAGCCAATGTAGATCACAAGCACAGGGGTGATGTGTGAACGGAACTTGTTGTGAGTTAGGATACGAGCAGCAGAGTTTTGGATGAGCTCAAGTTTACAAAGGGTGCAAGGTGGGAGGCTGGCCAAGAGAGCATTATTTCTACTACAACAACAACTTGTATTTGTATCGTGCCTTTAACGTAGTAAAATGTCCCAAAGGCGCTATACAGAAGAGCCTTCTAAAACAAAATTTGACACTGAGCCACAAGAAGTTATTAGGGCAGATGACCAATAGCTTGGTCAAAGAGGTCGGTTTTAAGGAATGTCTTAAAGGAGGAAAGAGTAGTAGAGATGCAGAGAGGTTTCAGGAAGGAATTCGAGAGCATAGGGCCTTGGCAGCTGAAGGCACGGCCGCCAATGGTGGAGCGATTATAATCAGGGATGCTCAAGAGGCCAGAATTGGAGGAGCGCAGATATCTCGGGGCGGGGGGGTGGGGTTGTGCGGCTGGAGAAGATTACAGAGATAGGGAGGGGTGAGGCCATGGGGGGGATTTGAAAACAGGGATGAGAATTTTAAAATTGAGGCGTTGCTGAACCGGGAGCCAATGTTGATCAGCGAACCCTAGAGCCGAGCTCAAGTCTGTATACAAACATGCAAACTCATCACTCCTTCCCATCACAATCTTCATTAATCCCCATGCCCCAGTGATTTTAAGATCCCATCTTCCCTTTCACATCCTTTCATGGTTTTGCCAGTTCAATAAAGATCCTCCGCTCGGACTTCTTATTCCCTGACCCATCACGGAGGCTATTCTTACAGCTCGTGTGCCCCTGCCCTATGGAATTATTTTCCACAATCACTGACTTTGCCTTGTTACTTTTCTTCCTGCCTTCAAAAGCCTCCTTTAAAAACCTACCTCTTTGATCACCTGCCCACCACAGTCTCATCCTTTATTCCTGCTCGGGCTCCTCCCTTTCCTTCTGTAAAGCACTTTACGGTTCCATCACATGAGAATCACTGCATATAAATGTTAATTTTGGTTTGTTTTCCTTGGCCAACAACATTGAGACACACAGTGGTGAAAAGTAAGGGGCAGTCATGAATATTGATCTTGGGTTTATATGCCTGTGAAGCATAGCTTTGTTTCCATGTCCTAACTGGGAGTGTTTAGGCCATAAGTTAACATATAGATAGAGTTTCAGATAAAGCAGTTGGGACTGTGTGGCAATTAATGCTTTTTTTTAAACAAAAAAAGGCAGATGAATACATGATTGAGAGTTATAATGGGCAGTACAGACAGAGATAATTGAATGCTGTGTGGAACATAATGGTTCCTAAATAGCTGGAAGTACTAAAATGTGATACCAGGGGAGCCGATTCATCAAGGACCTATAAAGTAAGGTTGGATAGGTATTCTGGAATTTTGCTCGACCGCTTTTTAGAGGTAGGGAGAGGACGTTTCCCTCTGGAGATTAAATGAGTTTGCTGATGTCCATGATAGAAAGAAGACTTGCATTTATAAACTGCCTTTCATGACCTCAGGATATCTCAAAGCACTTCAGTCAATTAATTACTTTTTGAAACCATAGAATGATGCAGCACAGAAGGAGGCCATTTGGCTCATCGTGCCTATACCAGCTCTTTGGTAGAGCTATCCAATTAGCCCTACTGCCCTGCTCTTTTCCCACAGTCCTGTATTTTTTTCCCAGTATTGATCTTTTTCAATGTTACTATTGAATCTGCTTCCACCACCCATTCAGGCAGTGCACTTCAGATCAGAACAACTCGCTCCACATGTCACCTTTGGTTCTTTTGCCAATCACCTTAAATCTGTGTCCTCTGGTTATCAACCCTTCTGCCACTAGAAACAGTTTCTCCCAATTTACTCCATCAAAACCATTCATGATTTTGAATACCTCTATCAAATTGCCTCTTAACCGTCTCTGCTCTAAGGAGAACAACCCCAGTTTCTCTAGTCTCTCCACAAAACTCAAGTCCCTTATCCCTGATACCATTCCAGTAAATCTCTTCTGCACCTTCTCTAAGGCCTTGACATCCTTCTCAGTAGGAGTACGTAGTGCAAGAAGAAGGGGGAATTCCACTCGGTTCGAGTGGGAAAAGACCTGAAAAACAGCTTAATGAGGGTGAGGGAGGAACGATATTCTGCTTAGTGGGGTACGGGGGGATGTGGAATCCTATTCTGCTGCTCTGTCCGGGAGTGTGAACGACATGCTTCTCAGTGGGGAGAGATGGGCCTTATTTTCCTTGCGCTGTGCAAATTTCACAATTATTACTGTCTAACTGTAGCAGCAAACTTTTCACTGCAACTGAAGCAATGGAAAAACTTGATGGTTCATACGATTATGCGTTGGAGAGCCTTGTGGATGTCCTCCGTCAGTATTGGACCAGTGAGGGATCACTGTAATTCTACACTGGGATTTGTTATGTGTTGTGTGTTCTATTGTGTGTTCTCCTCCCACCTGTGGTGGCGCTGTCACAGGAGATAAATGGTTGGGTGTTCTCGGTTAAGTTTAGCTCTCTTTGTTCGGAACTTTCCAGAACTTCCTTTCCTTCCAATAAAGCACTTCATGTTTGAATCTCTGAGTTCTGAGTCCTAAATTGTGTCTAGGTAGAAAGGTACCGACACAACAGGATTGAATTGAAATTCACGGGCTATGTTAGCTCAAACCTGATCAATCAGTCCATTGCAAAGTCAAAGGGATATATCAGCGTGAGGTTGTGAATTCGTTTTAGAATCTTGAGTTTGGGTGGTGTGTGGTTACTTCAGTCCCATCCAATCGTTGAACTTCTTCGAAATAAAAGTTTTCTTCCCCCATTTTGTATCATCGTGGGGATAAAACGTGCAGCATGTCGTCTCTAACATACACCCATTTTTAGGGAGTTGATGACTAGCTTAGGTTCTACCTTATGGCAGCCGTGTGTATTTGTACTTGCACTAAAGAATGTCATGAAGCCTCTGAAATTCAGGACTATAATACTGAACTCCTCATCTACACACTGCTGCTGGTGATGACATCCATAGGCATAGAATCAGCTTCTATGTTTGCAATGACAACACCCAGCTCTACATCCCCGCCACTTCCCTTCAATCTCTCTGCTGTAAGACACTTTGAGACATCCTGAGAATGTGAAAGGTGCTAAATAAATGCAAGTCTTTCTTTTTATTTTCCTTTGTGCATTGCTGCATCCTTTCTCTCCAACACTGGGAAGAGACTTCAGCAGCCGTGGCCCTAATCTCTGGAGCTTCCTTCCTAAACCTCTCCACCTCTCCACTTCTCGCTCCCTCCTTTTAACCATTTCTAACCCACCTTTCTGACTAAGCTTTCAGTCACACTTCATAATCTATCCTCCATAGCTTGGCGTCCAATCCCTTAACCTCTGCAAAGCTCCTTGGGGAAAAAATACATAAAACTTGTAACAAGGGAACAGACCATTTTGCCCAACCAGTCCTTGTCGATGCTTACCCTACACATGAACAAATAGTCCAAATCACATTCACCCGCCCTGTTCCCATATGTTCCCATATCCCTTCAACCCCTTTTCCTTCATCCACCTGTCCAATCTCATCTTGAATGTCAACACAGTTTCTGCCTTGTACATTAACCCTGGAAGTTAATTCCACATCCTCACAACTGTGTGTGAAGTAGTTTCTCCTGCCTTTAGTCCTAAATCTCTTGCATTTAATCTTTGGTCCTTTGTTCTTGACCCCTCAGCCACTGGAAATAGTTTGCTTCTACCTGCCCTGTTCCATCTTTCCATAATTTTAAACACATCTGCCATATCGTCCTATAACCTGTGTTGTTCTGACCAAAATTACCCAATTTTTGAAGTCTCCTTGAGTTGGGGTTTCTCACAATGTAAATTAAATTAAAGTGAAATTATCAGCTTGAACACCTGTCTTTGCATGCCTGCCATGCTTCGATGCTGACCCTCTTGGAACCATATCATTACTTGAGTTAATGCCTTAAGGAGAGGAAGGAAGAAAACTTAAGGGAGGAGAGAAGAAATTGATCCTTAGAGTGGCATTGTGCCTCCCATGATTCTTCTTGTTCTCAGTTATGCTGTCAGTCATAGGTAGCCAACAAAGGACCAAGTCAACCAAAATTCTTGTCACGCAGCTGGATTAGCAATGTTATTGGTGGCAGGCAGCATTCATTAATGGAGTGTCACCCGTGGCTCAGTGGTAGCACTCTCGCCTCTGAGTCAAAAGTTCCAGTCCCACTCCAGGGACTTAATCACAAAATCTAGGCTGACGCTCCACTGCAGTACTGAGGGAGTGCTGCACTGTCGGCGGTGCCTTCTTTTGGGTGAGATGATAAGCCGAGGCCCTGTGTGCCCCCTCAGGTGGACGTAAAAGATCCCACGGCATTATTTGGAAGAAGAGTAGGGGAGATCTCCCCAGTGTCCTGGCCACTATTTATCCCTCAATTAACACCGTTAAAAAAAAAAAGCCCCAGATGATCTGGTCATTATGACATTGCTGTTTGTGGGATCTTGCTGTGTGAAAATTGGCTGCTGTGTTTCCCACATTACAACAGTGACTACAATTCAAAAGTGCTTCATTGGCTGTAATGTGCTTTTGGACGTCCTGAGGCTGTGAAAGGCACAATGTATGTGCAAGTCTTTTTTTTTTAATGTTTGACTTTTTTTTAAATGTTTGACATTTTTTGAAATGAAAAATTATATAATCTTTGTGCAGTTTGGATGCAAGTCTCCTGTGTTTTGTGCCATACTTCCTTCATTGGGTATTTGTCTAATGCCTTGTTCATGCTGCACACTCGCATTGGAAAATGACCTCTGACTTGATGAATCTGTTGTTTACACAATGGCCAACAGGTTGAAGAAGAAAAAATGGTGGTAGTAGAAACAATCCTTCCTGTTTCCTGTCTGGCTGCACTTCATGTATATTCAACAGGACCTGGGTGATGCAGATAGGGAGCTGAAAAAAGCTGGAGGGAATTCTGTGCATGTGCTGACACATGAATGGATGTTTTCCAAAAGTTTCTTTGAACTGCACCTGTAGGAGCTGAACCCTAGGTTCGTAAAATCCAATTGAAACTGTGGAGTTGTGGCCTGTGGGGATACAGGCTGATTCACAGTCAGCAATTGGCGCCTGCAGTCAGGAAGTGTCAGCACTAGGACTCTTGACTTCACATGATTCAGAATAAACAAAGCCGCTAAACGTTTGTTGTTTGCAGTGCACACTCCTCTTCATTGGGGGAAAGTGCAGATTAGACGACCGCTTTGACGAACACCTCCATTCTGTCTGTAAGTGCAACCCCCTGAGCTACCTGTGGCTTGCCGCTTTTAATTCCTCCACCCATACCCATTCTGAGCTCTCTTGTCATTGACTGGGTACACTGTACCATTTGAAGCTCAATGCTAGCTTCAGGGACAGTAGCTCATCTTTCTCCTAGGCGCCTTGCAATCTTCTGGTCTGAGCACTGACTTCAGTAACTTCATCATTTTCAATTTCATACCTGCCCTTGGGGCTGCCATGGTTTTCATCTCTCCCATTTACCAAAGCTTCTCGCTTCCATACTTATTTATGCCCTTTGTTTCTTTTATGTCCTAATGCTTCTGTCTGTTACTTGACTGAAGTAATCAATTACATCATTCCACTCGTAAATCTTCAAAATCTATCTATCTGTATCTGTGTCCCCCCTCTCTCTCTCTTTCTCTCTCTCTCTCTCTATTATCTATATCTATCTCTCTCTAACTCTCCCTCTATCTATCTCTGCATTTACCTAGATACAGGAAACTCATTTAAACGGCACCTAAATATCCGGAATTCTCTATTAACCAGCAAAATTCTCACTCCGAAAACAACACCTCAATAACCGGCAATGCTGACGAGTCCGAGTCTGAGTCTCCCACGGTGGCCGAGTTAGTCAGTGGGGGTAGTTCTCCAAACTGCCACTACTCGGCTTCTTGGCACTGTCGGAAGTCGGAACACCTCAAAACCCCTGTAACAGGAGTCTGACACTCCCGCACTGCTGGTAGTCTCTTCTGATCCGCCATTTTACAGGGGTACTGTGTGTCTCCCACGCTGCTGGTAGTCTTTGCATTGCATTATGGAAATCCCAAAAGTTGGTCCAAGCAAAAGGAAGAGAGTGGTGTTAACTTTAAAACAGAAAATTGACATATGCCAACGACTAGAAAGGGGAGAGAAGCGTATCAACATTATGAATGAATTCAAAATCGGTTCATCAACAATCTACGACATCAAATCGCAGAAGGATAAGCTGCTCAAGTTTTATTCAAGCTCGGAGACATCTAAGAGTGTAGAGAAACGGCATGCACTTCGTAAGCCTAAGCTTGAAGAGCTGGATACCGTGCTTTATGAGTGGTTTTCTCTTAAGCGTTCAGAGGGTGTTCCGATTTCCAGACCCATGCTAATCGAAAAAGCGAAGGATTTCTACGCAAATATGGAGCTCACTGACAAGTGTGCTTTCTCTGAGGGATGGCTAACGTGCTTCAAGGTACGGCACGGGATACAATGACTCGATATTTCCGGGGAGAAGAAATCAGCTGATCATGACGCCGCAGAAGAATACTGCGATTATTTCAATCGGATTGTGCAGCAACATGATTTGTCGCCAGCACAGCTATACAATGCCGATGAAACTGGCTTATTTTGGAGGTTTTTGCCAGAATCAACGCTTGCTGGGGCTAATGAGGCTAATGCTTCAGGTTACAAGAAAAATAAAGATCATGTAACCGTGCTAACATGTGCGAACGCTGCTGGATCACACTGGGTTAAACTTCTTGTCATTGGGAAGTATAAAAATCCCCGTGCATTTAAAAATGTGAGGCACTTACCTGTTGAGTACAAAGCTCAAAGAAATGCTTGGATGGATAAGGAAATCTTTTCGAATTGGTTCCATTATATTTTTGTTCCATCTGTGAGGGAACATTTCCGTAGAATAGGGAAACCTGAAGATAGCAAATGCATTTTATTGCTTGATAATTGTAGAGCCCATCCGCATGAATCCGAGTTGGTTTCGGGAAATATTTTCACCATTTATTTGCCACCAAATGTAACTTCTCTCATACAACCCATGGACCAGGGTGTTATCCAAAATCTCAAGTGTCATTACAAGAAAGACTTCCTACGTAAACTGATAAGCCAAGATGATAATGTTCATGCATTTCAGAAGGAATACAATCTTAAAGATGCCATCTTTAATGCTGCATGTTCCTGGAACTTGGTGAAAGGTCACACTTTGAGACAAGCCTGGTGCAATTGTGGCCTTCTGTAATGTTTGCTGAAGGTTCTTCTTCAGAGGAGGAATTTCAGGGGTTCAATGTTCGTCCCAAGAGGAGTACAGTAATGGAAATGGCTGGCATGGTGAAAAATGTAGGCCCAGCAAACCCTCTACGTAACCTCAGTGAAAGTGATATTGAGCAGTGGGTTGATGCAGATAGAGAAGTTGCTGTTGTGCATACGCTAAGTGATGATGAAATAATGGAGAATGTTTTGAATCCAAAGAAAGAAAAGGAAAGTGAGATGGAAAGTGAAGAGGATGAGATTTCTGAAGAGAAGAAGATTTCTTGGGCTAAAGCTGCAGAAGGATTTGCTTCATTCCTCAAATTTGCTGAAAGGCAGCCTTGCTATTCTGCCCAAGAAGTTATGCACCTTCATATTCTGCATTCCACCTTTCTACAAAGAAGGCAAGAGTCCACTAAGCAAGCAGACATCCGGGCCATGTTTAGGAAAGCTTCCAAAAGAGTTGAAGCAGTGGAAGTGCCTCAAGAATCTGTTGAAGTGCATGATCCTGATGACCCAGCTGACATGAATATTCCTGATGAACCAGTTGACTTGGAATAAGTGTACAGTCAACCAGTACTTTATACTGTACTGTACAGTCGTTTATAGGTTTTTTACTGTTAAATAATTAAAGAGTTATGGATTACCCTCAACTGGCAGCACTGTACTTAATCAAGCATCTACCACCATCCATTTAACACCACATAATGTAGGTGAGTACCCAATTACTGTATACTGCACATTTCTTGATTTTTTAAATTTTTCTTTGTTTAAAAATAGCCTTGGAGATAACCCTCTCCGTCATCCGGAAATTTTGATAAACCGGCAACACGCCGGTCCCGTCGGTGCCGGATAAAAAAAAGAGTTTCCTGTATAACTACACATCTCTCTATCTGTGACCGCCTCTTATTTTTCGGTTCTGAAATGGAAACATGTCTGTTCTTTCCCCAGTTGCTGACTGGCCTGCTGTGTGTTTCCATCATTTTCTATTTTAGTTTCAGATTTCCAGCATCTGCACCGTTTTGCTAAAAGGGAAAACTCTTGTAAATTCAGTACGCAAATGAGAGCATGTTAACCCAATTAGTATTTTGTTGATTTGGCTCCTATTTTCCACTTTGGACTAAGTAATGAAATAATTTCCACTGGTCAGATTTAACAAATGTAGTTCACCATTGTTTGCATAACTGGAAATACATTGAGAAAATGCATTGCTAAATTATCCCAAAGGTACGCGAGCCAGGTAGTAGGGTGTGATGTCAAGGACAGATAATCAAATTCAGTCTTCAGGGTACTGTATTCAAATGTGCTAACAATTGTTTTAATAACAGAAGTCTTCAGCATATATAGCTTCCTCACTTTTCAATTCTTATTCCCAGGCCTTGAATCTGGATTTAGAAGAATTTAATTTTCACCACACAGTAATGGGTATGTGAGATAGGCTCCCACTTAAAACAGTTAATGCTTGGGTTGCTTAACACTTTTAAAAAGGAGCTGGATGAATATTTAGTTTCAAAGAGCGTTTGGAGGTTATAAAAGATAAGTACATAGAGAGATTGAAATCAGTGGGGAATAAGATAGAAAGAAAGACTTGCATTTATATAGCACCTTTTATGACCTCAGGATGTCCCAAATGCTTTACAGCCACTGCAGTATTTTTGAATTGTCATCTCTGTTGTAATGTAAGAAGCACGGCAGCCAATTTGTGCACAGCAAGATCCCACAAACCACAATGTGATAATGACCAGATCATCTGATTTTTTTTTTGGTGGTGATGTTTGAGGGATAAATATTGGCCAGGACACCAGTGAGAACTCCCCATGCTCTTCTTCGAAACAGTGCCGTGGGATCTTTTCCGTCCACCTGAGAGAGAAGGTGGGGCCTCGGTTTAATGCCTCATCCGAAAGATGTCACCTCTGACAATGCAGCACTCCCTCAGTACTGGCACTGGAGTGTCAGCCATAGATTACGCGATCTGGACAACCTCTCCACACCCTTCTGACTCTGGCGAGAATGCTATCACTGAGCCATGGCTTAAACCTATTATGGAGAGTCCATAATAGTTCCTGAGCTGCTGAGACCCTGGAAATGTCTTAAGATGTGGAGGTGGATGATGTTATCAAATTCGAGAAATTAAATTAGATCAGCCACCATGTAATTGAATGGTGGAACAGGCTCGAGGGGCTGAGTGGGCTACTCCTGTTCCTGTGTTTCTAACTAGATAGATATTTTACGGAAAATGTGGGTGAGGGGTACGAAGTGTGGGACCAGCCAGATGGACTGCAGTGGTCCTTTTGAGTCCTGCACATTCCTACGTGTAATATAGGATGTAAGGTTAGATGTGTACTCTGCAGAATCTATTTTACCCAGGTAGGGAGGTCCTTTACCTAACACAAAAAGAAAATACTGCAGATGCTGGAAATCTGAAATTCAGGATTCAAGGCCTGGGAATAAGAATTGAAAAGTGAGGGGGCTATATACGCTGAAGACTTCTGCTATTAAAACAATTGTTGGCACATTTGAATACATTACCCTGAAGACAGAATTTGATTATCTGTCCTTGACATCACACCCTACTACCTGGCTCGCGTACCTTTGGGATAATTTAGCAATACATTTTCTCAATGTATTTCCAGTTTTGCAAACAATGGTGAACTAAATTTGTTAAATCTGACCTGCGAAATGATTTCAATCCTTTGCCTAACATTTGCTCAGGAGATTAAACCGGAGAGTCTGTAATAAAGCAAACTGCATAGGGCCTATTTAAGTGGGCTTTGTGAATTAAACGGTCATTTTTTTGTTTGATGTTTCTCCTTGCGCCATAGTTGGCTGTGAATATATTTTTGCAACAGTCCCATGGAGAACTGCTGGGGTAGTTGGGAAAAATCGGGCGGCCTGCCCATTTCCCACCGGACAGGTTAGGTTTAGGGTTGCCAACTCTGGTTGGACGTATTCCTGGAGGTTTCATCACATGACCTCTCATCTCCAACGGCGCCGCCCAGTCAAACAGCCTTTTTTGCCCATCACCGATTTTTATATATATATATATATATATATAAGAAAGTGTTCAAAGAACTTTTTTTTTTTAAATCACACTTTTTCTGTTAATGCCACTAAAATATTTCTCCCGGGTTGCTTGCAGCAATTCCTGGAGACTCCAGAACAATCCTGAAAGGTTAGCAATCGTTGTTAGGTTAAAATTACCCCATAGTGCCAGGACCGAGAAGCAGAAGTTAATGGCAGTCATGCAATGCAATGTATTAATTGAGATTAATACCTGTAGAAAAACAATCCTTAAAATGGGCATGTCTTCTATGTTTTCACTGGGTTTAGCTTTGGTTTGTACCAGTGTACCGAAAAATGGAATTGTGGGACATTGCACTTTCTTTAGAAAAATACTCGACCCTTATTTTTGTGTAATTTCTTAATAAAAGTGTGGTGATTACATTGACATTATCCTTCAGTATGGATACCAACAAGAGCAGCAACTTGCATTTATACAGCGGCTTATGAAGCAAAGCATCCCAAGGCGCTTCACAAGAGCATTATCAGACAAAATTTGACACCGAGCCACATAAGGAGATATTAGGGCAGGTGACCAAAAAGCTTGGCCAAAGGGGTAAGTTTTAAGGAGCATTTTAAAGGAGGAGAGAGAGATAGAGAGGCTTACGGTCAAGGCAGCTGAAGGCATGGCCGCCAATGATGGGGCGAAGGAAATGGACGCGCAAGAGGCCATAATTGGAGGAACGCAGCGATCTCTGAGCGTTTAGGGCTGGGGTGAGGCTGTAGTGATTTGAAAATGAGGTTAAGAATTTTAAAATCAAGGCGTTGCCGGACCGGGAGCCAATTTAGGTCCACAAGCACGGGGTGATGGGTGAGCGGGATTTGATGCAAGTTAGGTTATGGGGATCAGAGTTTTGGATGAGCTCAAGTTTACATTGTACATGAATTATATACAGTGGCTATCAGCATTTTTCGAATTTTTTTTGGACGACAGAGAAAATACTGATCCAAAACTAAAACTACCTCAGATTGATTTCTCAAACCTGTACTCCATCAATGTAGCCCCAAAGGCATAGTGGTTAGCACTGTTGCCTCACAGCGCCAGGGACCCGGGTTCGAATCCGGCCTCGGGTGACTGTGTGGAGTTTGCACATTCTCCCCGTGCTTGCGTGGGTTTCCTCCGGGTGCTCCGGTTTCCTCCCACAGTCCAAAGATGTGCGGGTTAGGTTGATTGGCTATGATAAATTGACCCTTCGTGTTAGGGGGATTAAATACGTGGGGTTACGGGGATAGGGTGGGATATGCGTTGGTGTAGGGGTTACGGGGATCAGGTGGGATATGTGTCGGTGCAGGCTCGATGGGCCGAAATGGCCTCTATCTGCACTGTGGGGTTTCTGTGTGATTCTGTGAAAACAGCGGCGGCAACAGAAACAATGCCGCAGGAAAATCAACACTGGAGCACTCGAAGACACCGCTAAGAAAGCCTTATTCAGCCTGCGCCTCACAAACAACCTGACGACTCCCAGTGATGCAGAGACACAGTGTCTCCACAATGCCTGGTCTGCACTCAAGGCCTCCATAATCAGCACCTGTGAAGAGACGCTTGGTCACTCGACCAGGAAACACCAAGACCTAAAGAACAGATGGTGGGTGGAGAAAGTGCAGGAGATCCAGCAGCTAGCCAACAACCACGACATGCATGGATTCTTTAGCGCAGTCAAGACCCCCTATGGCCCAAGCACCCAAGGTCCTACCCCACTGCGGACCAAGAACGGAGAGGTACTCATCAAGGACAGGGATACAGTCAGTGCCCGCTGGAAGGAGCACTTCGAAGACCTCCTTAACCGAGACTTTGTCTTCGACGTGAGTGTCCTCAACTCCATCCCGCAGCGTGCTACCCGCCACCATCTCAGCACAACCCCAGCCGGCATGAGGTTGAAAAGGCCATCCGACAACTGAAGAACAACAAGGCCTCAGGAGCAGATGGAATCCCTGCTGAGGCACTAAAGCATAGAAGCACTACTGGCGCGAATTCATAAACTCATTTCTCTTATCTGGAAGGAGGAGAGCATGCCAGGGGATCTCAGAGATGCCGTAATTGTGACCATCTTCAAGAAAGGTGACAAGTCCGATTGCGGTAATTACAGAGGAGTTTCCCTGCTGTCTGCCACAGGGAAAGTCATCGCAAGAATCCTCCTCAATCGCCTTCTCCCAGTGGCTGAAGAGCTCCTCCCAGAGTCGCAATGCGGATTCCGCCCACTAAGGGGCACAATGGACATGATCTTCACCACACGCCAATTACAAGAGAAATGCAGGGAACAGCACCAACCGCTGTACGTGGCCTTCTTTGACCTCACAAAGGCTTTCGACACTCTCAACCGTGAGGGATTATGCAGTGTCCTCCTCAAATTCGCTGCCCTCAAACGTTGTCACCATCCTCCACCTGCTTCACGGCCACATGCAAGCCGTGATCCTGAGCAACAGCTCCACCACAGACACAATTCACGTACGGACCGGGGTCAAGCAAGGCTGTGTAATCGCACCAACGCTCTTCTCGATCTTCCTTGCTGCAATGCTCCATCTCACCCTCAGTAAGCTCCCTGCTGGAGTGGAACTAATTTACAGAACAAACAGGAAACTGTTCAACCTCCATTGCCTCCAGTCCAGGTCCAATGTTGTCCCATCCTCTGTCGTCGAATTACAGTATGCAGATGACTCTTACGTCTGCGCACACTCAGAAGTCGAACTCCAAACCATCGTCAACACCTTCACAAGGGCAGACATCGATGACGAAGTCCAACACTGCCTTCAGTGTGCCAGTGCAGCCTTTGGTCATCTGAGGAAGAGAGTGTTTGAAGACCAGGACCTCAAATTCATCACCAAGCTCATGGTCTACAGAGCAGTAGTAATACCCGCCCTGCTATATGCCTCAGAGACATGGACCATGTACAGCAGGCACCTCAAAGCACTGGAGAAGTACCACCAACGCTGCCGCCGCAAGATCCTGCAAATCCATTGGCAGGATAGGCGCACCAACATCCGTGTTCTCGCTCAGGCCAACATCCCCAGCATCGAAGCTTTGACCACGCTCGATCAGCTCCGATGGATGGGTCACATCGTCCGCATGCCCGATACGAGACTCCCAAAACAAGCGCTCTACTCGGAGCTAAGACACGGCAAGAGAGCCCCAGGTGGGCAGAGGAAATGCTTCAAGGACACCCTCAAAGCCTCCTGGAAAAAGTGCAACATCCCCACTGACACCTGGGAATCCCTGGCCCAAGACCGCACAAAGTGGAGGAGAAGCATCCGGGAAGGTGCCGAACACCTTGAGTCTCTTCGCCAGGAGCAAGCGGAAGCCAAGTGCAAGCAGCGCACATCAACTCAAGCACCCCACCCACTTGCCCCTTCAACCACCGCCTGCCCCACCTGTGACAGAGGCTGTAGGTCCCGCATTGGACTCATCAGTCACCTGAGAACTCATTTTTAATGCGGAAGCAAGTCATCCTGTTGCAGTTTAGGATTTACTCTGGAACTGTTGATTAGATTACTGCTTTATATTCTCCCATTGTGTCCCACTGAGTTTTTGTGTAACTGGAAAGCTGTGTTCACATTCTGTGCTAAAGAGGTGTGAAGCAGGGTTATTTTTTTTTTGGGTCCTTCTACAGTTCCTCTCAGTAGTTTGGAAGAAAAAGCTCCCTCCCCCAAATGGATCATTTGCAGACCAAATGTGCCTGTTCTTAACGGCTCTGAGGGAAACTGTTATCCCCTTGTGATAATGAGGCACTGGGTCTCTCTGATCCTGAAAGAATTTCACAGTGTGCGAAGACATAAAGTCATAGCCGAGCCGTTTGAAGTTGAGACATTGAAGAGCCAAAAATAGCCATTGAAAAGTTGCCAATGGGTTGGCCCTGCTGTGTGAGCAAGGGTGAGAGATGACCCTTGAACTGTAACTCCACCCCTATGGCTGGGAGACAACAGAGGCCATGGCATGCATCCAACAGTCACCTAGTGGAGCGTAACCCCTGTGTGGTGTGCCAAAAGTAATGGAAGCGGAGTATAATTGACTGATTTCCTTTGCTGAATACTTGATCTCCAGGATACCGCCTCCAATTCCTGGCTGGAAATGGGACTCTGGGGACCCCCGGTTTCTTATCGGCCTGCAACAGTCAGACAGGGCCAGGCAGCTCACTTGAGATATTTTGACAGGGATGCAGTCAAGGGCAATGTGCAGGTACCAAAAGGTCCCGACGTGTTACACAAACGCAGCTTCCTGCCCCGCTCCCCAAGGAGACTGACAGCTTTTTTTCAAAAAATTCTTTTAACGCCGGATACCTTTCAACTGGTTCAGACAACTGTGAATGACAAAAACAATCTGTTCATCTGCATCAGCTGTCTCAGATCCTTGTAAATCTTGCAAATAACGGTGCAGTGCCTTTTGGGGAACAAATCCAAAGTAAACAAATCCATTTAAATTGACATGCAAAGTCTAAACAATTTTAACAAATTCTGTCTCGTCTGCGTCTTATAAAGGCACGACTTTATATGGATATCAAAATTACATCATGGAGTCTGATGCTTTTTATTACCCTGTCGCTTAAAGGAAAAGCAAGCAGTGCTGCAAAATAAGAGCTGTCACATTTTAAAAAGCATTTATTTTGAAAACAAATAAAGTACTTAAAAGATGGTGAGGCATTTTAGTGCAGTACTGTGGTTTAGTTGTTAGATGTCTATCTCCTGCAATTGCTCACTAGTTGAGTCAACATTTTCTTCTTGCAGGGCAGTGTAGGTGAAGGTGCATTTTTTGGACAAGGAGAATATCAAAAAAGAATGAAAGAACTTTAATTTCTATAGCACCTTTCATGACCTCCGGAAGTCCCAAAGCTGTTTACAGCCAATGAAGTAGTTTTGAAGTGTAGTCCCTGTTGTAATGTAGAAAATCTGGCAACTAATTTGCACTCGGCAAGGTCCCAGAAGCAGCAATGAGTTAATGATCAGATTATCTGTTTTAGTGATTTTGATTGAGGGACGACTATTGTTAAGTATGTGTGTGTATTGTATTGAACAATTAACACAAAGACTTAAACGTATAACTCAAACAGGTCTTTACTGGTTGGAGGTAGGGACTGCACGTAGGTCTTTACTTCATGCCCACAGGCGGGAACTGAGGGGAGATCAGTACCCACAGTACTATTTATACCCCTATGGCCAGGAGTGGTACTGCGTATCACTACGCCCTACAAGTAGTGCAGTCCTGTCCATAGGTTCAAAGTAGCACACATATTACATACACAACATTCCTCCCTTCTTAGCTTTACAGTCATCTCCCCATTTAACATAACGTAATAACATATATACATATATAACTTCAGGTTTACATAACAGAATAACATAGATACATAGATAACTTCATGTCAAAACAGATCACAGATTCAGTCTCTGCGGAAAACAGTTCACAGATTCAATCTCTGTGGTGTAGTCGGTTCACGTTGCTGGAGTGACTCATTCAATAGTCCTTCCATGGAATTAACAGTTTGAACTTCCGAACTGAATTGGCTCCGTTCGGAGGGACCACGTGTGTGATCTGGTAGAGGTAATAATGGTTCAGATGGGTCATCTTCTGTTTCGACTTTTCCTTTTCTGCTTCTTGGAGACTCTCTGGGCTCCACTGTCAGCTGCCAGCTGCATGCGCAGTTCCTCCTTCTCTTCCTCCTTTTTCCGTAGTAGAGCCACCTTCTCCTGATGTTCCGTAGACTTTCGGTGCTCCTCCATGATTTCTGTATGGTGGGAGTCGAAGTTACAAGTTGGGCAGAACAGGACATAGTAATATTCGGTGTCGTCCTGATCTAGGCCAGCGAGAGGGTCTTCTATTTCCTCCATACCCAGCTGGGCGTTAGCCAGCTTTTGTTCCAAGTCCAGACATCTTTCCTGAAGAGACTTCTTCATGCGTACCTCTTCATCCAGCTTTTTCTGGGCTTTCAGCAAGTCGTTTACTAATGACCTCATTTGAGATTTTACTACTTCAACTTCTTTTGGAGATTGATTGATCGGACTATTCAATCCCTCTACCGGAGCAGCTGTTTCAGCGGTCTGTTGTTCTACGTTGACGTGAGTCAGTGTACTTTTGGCATCCAAGGGCTGCTCTGTTGCAGTCATCTCAGTCTGTGTTGCCACCTCAGCTCTTCCAATAACCTTTGAGAGCTCCGAACCCCTTTCGTTTGAATATTGAAGTTCGTGTTCAAGTTTTTCCCATTTCAGAGTCCTGTCCTTCAGCATATGCAGGAGTTGGCTGACCGTTAACTCCTCTGACATCAGACGTTTTGTGTGCTCCTGCTCCATTTTCTCCATCAGCTGCTTCTGTTGTCTTTCCAGATTCTCCAACTCTATATCAAAGAACTCTTTCGTTGCATTCAACTCTTGCTCAAAACGGCGAAGCATTTGTTCTAATTGCTGTTGTAGTTTGAAATGGAGTTGAGTTCGAGCCCGGTGTCCCTCAGAAATGAGCACATCAGTAGACTTGCAAGACTTAGAATCCACAGTTAAACTATGTTGTTGTTGCTCAGTGGAATTCTGTGCTGAAACTTTGTCTTTTGCACCTGAGTTGGGCTTACCATCATCCGTTCCAGAGTCTGGGCCGACTATCTTCACCGAGTTCTCACTCGTTATTGTTTGTAGGAAATGCCAGTCCATATTCATTTTCCTAATCCACTCCCGTCCTAGTAGTGGAGGACCTCCTTCAGATATCACATATAAGTCCATTATTTGACTGTCTTCGCCCTTGTGGACCACTGCAACCTCTATTTTCCCGATGGGGTACACTCTTTGCCCCGTGTATGTTTTCAATATAATCCCCGTATCCTGTAGGGGAATATGTTGGAATAACTTTCCGTAATCTTTCTTATTTATGACCGTCAATGCCGATCCAGTGTCCAATTCCAGTTTTACTTGGACTCCTTCTATCTGAAGAGTGACCCAAATTGTCTGGAGGTCTGCACCCTTACCAGCGTTGAGTACTCTTAAGCTAGCCAGTTCATTACAGCTTAAGCTAGCCAGTTCATTACTGCTAGCGTCTGAATCGGACTCCTGTTCGGTCACCTTGTGTACCTTTGCGTATTTTCCTTGCGGTGACTTCTTGTTGCTGGTCTTCTTCCCTGACCTGCATACTCTAGCTATATGTCCAAGCCTACCACAAGTTCTACATTCTTGGTTTTTAAACCAACACTGGTTCTGATCATGCGTTGTCTTTCCACAACGATAACATTTGCCAGAACTCACACCCAATTTGTGTGCACTGAGCTCCGGTGACCGTAGCTGCATTACTGCCGTGCCTCTCGCTGCGGCTTCGTGTGCTGCTGCCATAGTGACCGCCTTCTCAAGCGTCAGCTCATTCTCCTCGAGCAGTCGCTTTTGTGTATCCTGTTTAAATAAACCACACACAAATTTGTCTCGTAGTGCATCTGTCAGTCCCGTTCCAAACTGGCAATATTTCGCTAATTTACGCAATTCCAGCAAATATTCAGCATTGCTTTCATGGTGTAGCTGCCTTCTGTCGTAAAATTTAAATCATTCCGCTAGCATCAGCGGCGTGGGGTTTAGATGATCTTTCAGGACAGTAACAATCTCATCGAACGTCTTATCCGCCGGTTCATCTGGTGATAACAGGTGTTTCAATTGCCCGTATGTCTTCGCACCCATTAAATTTAATAATGTTAGAGCTTTATCTTGGTCACGAATTTTATTGGCCTTACAATAATTTTTTACTCTTTCAACATATATGGCCCAATCTTCGAGGTCACTATCAAAGGTGCTAATATTCCCGTGTTTAGGCATTGTAGATTTGCAATTTCTCAGATTTTATTTTCTTTACTTGTTATCAAAGATGGCGGCTTCCCGCTCTTGCTGTCGTCCTCCGCCCACAAAATGGCGGTTTTCCCGCGCTTGGCAGTCTTCACCCGTCCCCCGACGCCGTCTCCCTTCAGCCCCCGAGTGCGGCCCTTATCTTCGCCGCGATCGCCCGAGTGCGGCCCTTATCAGCGGATGCGATCGCTGGATCGCGAAGTGGCTCCCGACCGAAGCGGCTCTCGGCCCTTATCTTCTGTGCGATCGATAGCCTGCGCTGTGCACCGCGGCTCTCGCACCTTGAGCTTCTGCAGCCGCCGCGCCTTTCAGTCCGAGTGCGGCCCTTATCTTTGGTCCCGATCGCTCGCCCGCGCTGCGCCTCGCACTTGAAGCGGCTCCCGGCCTCTGGCTCACCCGCTCGCGCGGCTCTTCCTCGCTCCCTCCCGGGCTCTGGCTTACCCACGAGGTTATGGAGGCTTCAGGGTCCTAATGCCTGTCGCTTCCAGTCGCTGGAAGCTGTCAGGATTTCTGCTGCCCTTCAGTTTTCAGTGGGGTGTTGAGGATTGAAACCTCTCTTCAACGTCCTGTCTTTGGACGAAGCCGCCGTGGAATAACTGCCGCAGGGTTCGAACCGACTCGTCGCCAGTGTTAAGTATGTGTATTGTATTGAACAATTAACACAAAGACTTAAACGTATAACTCAAACAGGTCTTTACTGGTTGGAGGTAGGGACTGCACGTAGGTCTTTACTTCATGCCCACAGGCGGGAACTGAGGGGAGATCAGTACCCACAGTACTATTTATACCCCTATGGCCAGGAGTGGTACTGCGTATCACTACGCCCTACAAGTAGTGCAGTCCTGTCCATAGGTTCAAAGTAGCACACATATTACATACACAACAACTATTGGCCAGGACTCTGGGGAGAACGCCCCTGCTCTGCTTCGAATAGTGACGTGGGAGCTTTTACATCCAGCTGAGAGGGCAGACTTGGTTTAACGTCTCATCCGAAAGGTGGCACCTCAGACAATGCAGCACTCCCTTAGTACGGCTCTGGAGTGTCTGTTGAGATTACGTGCTCAAGTCTCTGGCATGGGGCTTGAGCCTTCTGATGTAGCGGAGAGAGTACTACCCAATGAGCCATGGCTAACACCTGACAAGATAACTATGCAAAATTTCCCCAACTGTTTCCTTCCCCTGTTCTCCCCGCCCCCTGCCCCTTTGCTGTGACTAGCTGAAACGTGGCATTGGTAGACGTTTAGACATTGGTAGACATTGGTGACATTGCCCCACTTTCTTGACCTGTTCGTTGTTGATTGATGCGTGATGCAAGAAGGAGTCTAACTTCTAAATGTCCCCTTTTCCCACACTGGAGAACCATTAAAGATGAGTTTTAAACAAACCACTTGAGGTTTTATTTCTGTTTATATAAATAGCCGATGCCTTGTTAATAAATATTCTTTACCCAAAGTACGTTATGTTTAAAATTTTGAGTTACAAGCCTAGTGAGAAAAGAATCTGACACTTTCAACAGCCACGGTAAAAATGTTTGACTACTTCCTGGTGTATTACAGCACATTGACATTAGTTGTTCTCTCAAAAGCACAAATAACAGCATGCAGGCTTTATTGTATATGGAATATTGAAGTCTTGCCTGCTAGGAAGATTTACAGAGCCATGACTGCTAATGACACATGTGTATTGTGTCAGCCAGTGACTCAGTTGGTAGCATCCTTGCCTCTGAGTCGGAAGGTTGTGGGTTCAAGTCCCACTCCAGAGTCAAAAATCTAGGCTGACATTCCAGTGCAGTGCTGAGGGAGTGCTGCACTGTTGGAGGTGTCTTTTATTTCAAAGAAGAGCAGGGGATTTCTTCTCAATGTCCTGGCCAATATTTTATCCCTCAATCAACATAACAAAAACAGATGATCTGGTCATTATCACATTGCTGTTTGTGGAACCCCCTTGCTGTGTGCAAATTGGCTGCTGCGTTTCCTACATTACAACAGTGACTACACTTCAAAAAGAAAGTACTTAATTAGCTGTAAAGCGCTTTGGGACGTCCAGTGGTCATGAAAGGTGCTATAGAAATTTCTTTTTCATTTCTCGTTTAAAAAAAAAAAGTCTTATGGAAGAAAACTGTATTTTGTTTAATTTGAACGCGATCTTGTGATATTCAGTAGGTCAGTTGTCTGGGAAAAGATAGACTTTTTTTCTCAAGTATTTTGGGCTAACAGTTCTTGCTTCAAACATAAACTTTTCAGCATCCTGTTAAAATTGTCCTTTTTAATGCACTGTCCTCCAAAATCCACAATGTTCATTGTCACTGATGCAGCATTGATTCTATTTGAAAGAATTTCCGGGCAATTTCTGAGACTACTGGAGAACAAGAAGGGGATGTTGGATGTTAGATGATCTGCCAAACAGGATACAGCAATTAAAAAAAAAAATAAACTTCACAATAAATAAAATTTCACAGAGACACATGAGTGAGCAGAATTCCCTAATTGTACATTAATTGAGGTCACACCATCTGGCTGAATCTTTCATGCTATCGTTAACTCGGCCAGTGGCTCAGTGAGGCAGTACATTGGTGCTCTGTGACGAGAGGAAGGATTGCAATTGGGATTCCCCTTTACCTGGCCAGTTGTTGACTTGTCTGGGCCATCAGGTGAAGTGTGGAATGGAAGTCAGCACTGAGATTTTGTCAATGGCTTTGTGAGTTTCAAGATTCACTGCCAAAGCACTGTAAGGCTTCGTTATCGTACTGATGTCATAGTGATGTAATTAACTCTGAGGCCTGAATTAACCATTTTTTGTTTACTGAACAGGAGCCATGTTTTCTATTTCTCTCTCGTTTAGAAACTGTGCTGCAATGTGGAAAATCTTGCTACGGTCTATTCAAGAGTGTGTTTGAAATTGGTACAAATACGTAAGCTTTCTTCCGTATTGTTGACTTGGTCAGTAGATGTATCGGTTGAAAATGATGAATTGAAGAGTTCACAGTGATTTATGTTGTGTTGCTCCATATGTTGTGTTACTGAACTGTACAAGGATGTTGACCTATCTTAACACAACTACCTGCTGTAACGCACTAGAATTTGATCAATTTCATGTGGTCTCCTTGACTTCAGACTCCACGCAACAAATCTAACCCATGAAAATTGTACAACCCTAAATATATCCCTCGATCATTCTCTCAAGAAATGCATGCTAGTTGCCTTTTGAGCCAATTTACACTGTTTGTTTCAATGACCTTTCCCAATAACTTATTCCTCATGATCTTTTGTACAAAGAAAAAAAAATCATTTAACTTCCTTGCCTACTCCTAACTTCCGTAACTTGTGACCCTCAGTGCTATAGGAAACAACTACCCTGGATCAACTTTTGTCACTTCCCTTCATAATCTGAAAATTTCCATTAGGTCAGCTTGATGTATTTTTCAGACTAGAAGTGACTCAACATCCTTGGCCTTTCTCCAGATCCCTGGCATCCATTAATCATCGTGGATGCTCCCATGTGTACTGACTTGAAGGCAATATAATCTTGCTGCTATGTGGCATTTCACCTATTTGGTAGGCTGGGTGATGAGAGGTGAGCAAGTAACATTTCACCTAGGAGCTCAAGCAGTTCAATGCTTGGCTCCTCAACTTCATAAGCTTGCTCTGCTGCCTCGTGAAGCTGAACAGTTCTCACTTCGTACATGCCCTGAAGGTGGGGTATGACTTGAACCATGGAATTCTTTATGTTCTCTAATCATGCCTACCAAGTATTCAACAACAACAATGACTACTTGCATTTATATAGCGCCTTTAAAATAGTAAAACTTCCCAAAGCACTTCACAGGAGTGTTATCAGACAAAATTTGACACCGAGCCACATTAAGAGCTATTATGATAGTTGATGAAAAGCTTGGACAAAGAGTTGGGTTTTAAGGAGCAACTTCTAGGAGAAGCGAGAGATAGAGATACAGAAAGGTTTAAGGAGGGAATTCCAGACCTTGGGGCCGTTGCAGTTGAAGGCACGGCCGCCAGTGGTGGAGTGATTAAAATCGGGGATGAGCAAAAGGGCAGAATTGGGGGAACGTAGAGATCTTGGAGATTCATCCACTAGGAAGTGCAATTCTAGCAAGGCTATGTACTGTTGTACAGCCTGAAGGTTCACCTGAGATTGGTGACATGCACCCATTTCTGCCCCTGTTTGATGTAAGTCCTGTCTTGACTCCCACCCCATCCACCTCCAACTCATTGACCTCGATTTTAAAATCCTCATCCTTGTTTTCAAATCGTTCCTTTCAAATCCTTCCATGGCCTCACCCCTCCCTATCTCTATAACCTCCTCCAGCCCTACAATCCTCTGAGATATCAGCACTCCTCCAATTCTGACCTCTTGCACATCGCCGATTTTCATTGCTCCACCAGTGGCGGCTGTACCTTCAGCTGCCATGGCCCTAAGCTCTGGAATTCCTTCCTCCGCCTCTCTCTCCCTTGAGACACTCCTTAAAACCTACCTCTTTGACCAAGCCTCTGGCCATCTGCCCTAATATCTCTTTATGTGGCTCGTGTCAAATTTGGTTGATAACGCTCCTGTGAAGCGCCTTGGGACGTTTTACTACGGTAAAGGCTATATAAATACAAGTTGTTGTTGTTGTTGAAACAGTGGTATCAATACAGAAAATAATTTAAAAGGCTAATGGAATGCCGGCCTTTATACATAGAGAATACAAGGGGGTAGAAGTTATACTGCAGCTGTACCAAACCCTGGTCAGACCACACCTGGAGTACTGTGAGCAGTTCTGGGCACCACACCTTAGGAAGGATATAGTGGCCTTGGAGGGAGTGCAGCGTAGGTTTACCAGAATGATACCCGGACTTCAAAGGTTAACCTACGAGGAGAGATTACACAACTAGGGTTGCATTCCCTGGTTTTTAGAAGGTTAAGGGGTGATCTGATCAAAGTTTTCAAGATATTAAGGGGAACAGATAGGGTAGATAGAAAGTATTTCCGCAGGTTGGGAATTCTAGGACTGGGGGGACATAGTCTAAAAATTAGATCCAGACCTTTCAGGAGTGAAATTAAGAAACACTTCTACACACAAAGGATGGTAAAAGTTTGGAACTCTCTTCCGCAAACAGCAATTGATGCTGGGTCAATTAATTTTAAAGCTGAGATTGATAGATTTTTGTTAACCAAAGGTATTAAGGGATACGGCCCAAAGGCGGGTACTGTATATGGAGTTAGATCGCAGATCAGTCATGATCTCATTGAATGGTGGAACAGGCTCAAGGGGCTGAATGTTCAGCTGGGTGGGAGTGTATGCTGTGAGGAGGATGTCATGAAACTCCAGTACGATTTGGACAGGTTGGGTGATTGGGCAGAAACATGGCAAATGCACTATAATGTGGATAAATGTGAGGTTATCCACTTTGGTGGCAAAAACAGGAAGGCAGATTATTATTTGAATGGCAATAGATTGGGAGAAGGGGAAGTGCAAAGAGACCTGGGTGTTCTTGTGCACCAGTCGCTGAAGGTAAGCATGCAGGTGCAGCAGGCAGTTAAGAAGGCAAATGGTATGTTGGCCTTCGTAGCAAGAGGGTTCGAGTACAGGAACAAGGATGTCTTGCTGCAGTTGTACAGGGCCTTGGTGAGACCGCACCTTGAGTATTGTGTGCAGTTTTGGTCGCCTTATCTGAGGAAGGACGTTCTTGCCATGGAAGGAGTGCAGCGAAGATTCACCAGGCTGATACCTGGGATGGCAGGAATGACGTATGAGGAGAGATTGTGTCGATTGGGCTTATACTCACTGGAGTTTAGAAGATTGAGAGGGGATCTCATCGAAACCTATAAAGTTCTGTCAGGCCTGGACAGACTAGATGCAGGAAGGATGTTTCCGATGGCCGGGGAGTCCAGAACCAGGGATCATAGTTAAGGATAAGGGGTAAGCCATTTAGGACTGAGATGAGGAGGAATTTCTTCACCCAGAGAGTGGTGAACCTGTGGAATTCTCTGTCACAGAGGGCGGTGGAGGCCAGTTCATTAAATATATTAAAGAAGGAGTTGGATATATTTCTTAAGGCTAAAGGGATCAAGGGATATGGGGAGAAGGCAGGGACAGGGTACTGAATTTGGATGATCAGCCATGATCTCATTGAATGGCGGAGCAGGCTCGAGGGGCCGAATGGCCTACTCCTGCTCCTATCTTCTATGTTCCTGTGTTCCTAATACTCACTCCGTTTCTTTTAAAAATCCATTCATCCTGGGATCACCTGCCATAAATTTGACCAGTTAACCCTGAGGTTGCTGCTGGCTATTGCCGGATTCATGTTTGGTGTTTGTGTAAGAAAACACTCAGCTTGATTCGCACTTAACATCGTTTTTTATATTTATTTATATATTCTGGTGTAGGAACGGAGGTTCCTATCAAAAGACTGAGTTCGACTCAGGTAATTAAATTAATGAACTTTAATGAAATCAAACGAGTTTAAACTGGACACTGCTAGGACACATCAATAACAGGTCTATTCTCCTTGAAGGCTCCACGAGGACTGATCCCCTGATCAGGAGAATGACGTCATGACGTTCTTCCCGCCATTGGGGCATCACGTGACTAACGGCATGACGTCATCACGTGCTGTAAAGGTAACTGGGCATTGTACAGTCAAACAGTGTAATTAAAGGTACAGGCACAGACATTGCTGTTAAAGGAATTATGTACAACCGCTCTGAGTCCTTTGGTGGCTCCGCCATATGCGCCCCCCCAGAATTGTCTTCAACAGAAAAGGTGAGGCGAGGAGGAGGCCTGATGAGCCTGTCCGATCGACTTCGATACCCTGGTAGAGGAAGTTGACGACCGGTGGACGCGTTGGCAGTCGGTGGTGGCTGAGCAGGCGCGGCGAGCGCAGTCGGGTTGTCAGGCGGCTTTTGTTGATCAGGTGCGGCGGCAACAGGCGGTCGGCCACATTTGGGTGGTTGAGCAACTACGACAGGGTGGTCCAGGTCCAGGTGAGCCGGCTTCAAGCGGTCCACCGAGATGTGATCCGGTTTCCCTCCGACGTCGACCAAAAAGGATTTGTCACCCTGTTCGATGACGCGGAAAGGACCAGTGTAAGGAGGCTTGAGCGGATCCCAGTGAGCGTCGTGTCGGATGAAGACATACTCCGCATTCCTCAGTCCCGGTGGCACGTAAGAGGTCTGCAAACCGTGATTGGACGTAGGTATTGGGGCAAAGCATCTGGCCGCTTCTTGGTGGTGAACAAGTTGCCAGGAGGCGGACCATGGCTCTGTGGGAGAAGGGAGGAAATCTCCTGGTACACGGAGCGGCTGGCCATAGACGAGTTCAGCCAAAGACGATTGTAGATCATCTTTGGGCGCCGTACGGAGACCCAACAGGAGCCATGGGAGTCTGTCCACCCATCCTGCGCCTTGGAGACTGGCCCGCAGAGAGGCTTTAAGCGACCTGTGGAATCGCTCGCAAAGGCCGTTTGCCTACGGATGATAGGCGGTGGTGCGATGAAGTTTGGTACCGAGCCCCTGAGCCACAGCGTTCCAAAGATCCGAGGAAAATTGTGGCCCGCGGTCAGAGGAGATGTCCGCCGGTACCCCGAAACGGGTGACCCAACAGGAGATGAAAGCTCTAGCGACGTCTGCCGACGTGGTGGAAACCAAAGGAATTGCCTCTGGCCACCTAGTGGTGCGGTCCACTATGGTAAGGAGATGAGTATAACCCTGAGAAGGCGGAAGCGGCCCCACAAGGTCCACATGCACGTGGTCGAAACGACGCTCCGGAACAGTGAACGCAGCCACTGGAGCCTTGACATGACGCTGGACTTTGGCCTTCTGGCATACGATGCAGGTATTAGCCCAGTCACGGACATCGATGTGCATACCTTTCCAGACGAGCTTGGCTGACATAAGCCGTTGCAAAGCCTTCATCCCTGGGTGCGACAACCCGTGTATGGCATCAAAAACCCTCCGGCGCCATGCGACTGGCACTATGGGACGAGGAACTCCCATGGAAACGTCGCAAAGGAGCGTGGCACCTGCGGCCTGGAAGACGACGTCGGTCGCTTGGAAGCTAGAGGGAACGGTTCGATATGATTGGACCTCCGAATCCGAAACCTGATCTGCTGCCATGAGGGTGTAGTCGATTCCCAGGTGCACCGCGTGGACCGTCGCACGGGAGAGGCAATCTGCCACCAGGTTGTCCTTACCAGACACATGTTGAATGTCCGTGGTAAATTCGGAAATGAACGTCAAGTGACATTGTTGACGAGCGGACCACGGTTCGGTGGTCTTGGCCATGGCGAACGTCAGGGGTTTGTGGTCGACAAAAGCCGGGAAGGGACGCCCCTCCAATAAAAACCGGAAATGGCGAATGGTGAGGAAAATGGCCAGTAGTTCCCTATCGAAGGTGCTGTACTTTTTTTCATTTGTTCGCAATTGACGGCTGAAAAGCGCCAGCGGTTGCCACGTGCCGTTGACCCACTGTTCTTGCACCGCACCGATGGCGTAGTCTGACGTATCGGTGGTAAGGGCGATAGAAGCACCTGGAAGTGGGTGCGCCAGCATGGTTGCGTTGGCCAAAGCGTTCTTGGTGTCGCCGAATGCCTGGATCATTTCAGCTGTCCAGCTGATTGGGTCTTTACCGGACTTGCCCTTGAGGGCCCCGAACAAGGGTTGCATGAGTTGAGCCGCCTTGGGGACGAAACGATGGTAGAAGTTGACCATCCCCAGGAACTCCTGCAAGGCCTTGACTGTCGACGGCCACGGGATAGAAGTAACTGCCTCAACCTTCGTCGCCAAAGGGACGGCGCCGTCCGATGTTATGCGATGTCGCAGGAAGTCGATTTGTTGCAGGCCAAACTGGCACTTGGCCGGGTTGATGATTAAACCGTGTTGGCTGAGGCGCGTAAAGAGGGAACGCAAATGGGAGATGTGTTCCTCCTTGCTGGCACTGGCGATAAGTATGTCATCAAGGTAGACGAAAAGGAAACACAGGTCTCGAAGAACGGAGTCCATTAAGTGCTGGAATGCCTGTGCTGCGTTCTTTAAGCCAAACGGCATCCGCAGGAACTCAAAGAGGCCAAAAGGGGTGATGACTGCGGTTTTCGGGACGTCTTGTGGGTGCACTGGAACCTGGTGATATCCACGGACGAGGTCGACTTTAGAGAAGGTAGTATTTCCCGCCAATGGGCCGAGATCCTGGATAAGCGGGATCGGGTACCGATCCGGAGTGGTGGCGTCGGTAGTCACCGCATGGCCGCCAGCCGCCGCCTGGTTTCGGCACGATGTGGAGAGGCGAAGACCAGGGACTGGTCGATCGCCTAATGATGCCGAGCCGCTCCATTGTGGCGAACTCCGCCTTCGCAGCTGCAAGCTTGCCGGGTTCGAGCCTTCTAGCCCGCGCGTAAACCGGGGAGCCAGTAGTGGTGATGTGATGTTCAACACCATGTTTCATCGCTGAAGAGCAGAAGGTGGGCCTTGTCAGCTCCGGAAACTCCCCGAGGAGCCGCGTGAAGTTGTCTGGAGGAGGGAAAGCACAGGCAATGGAACGCGCCACGGAGGTACCGTGGAAGCAAGGAATCGAGTGGAAGATGGCCGCGTTGATCAGCCGGCGGTGTCGGACATTGACTAGCAGGCTGTTGGCACACAGAAAATCTACCCCTAGAATAGGCTGTGAGGCTGTAGCCGTGACGAAATCCCAAAAGAAGCGCTGACCGCCGAAACAGACTTCGACCCGCCGCTTTCGGAACGTTCGAATAGCTGCGCCATTAGCCGCTACGAGGGAAAAACCGAGGTTCCCAGTCTGCGTGTCGAGCTTCGACGCAGGTAGAATGCTACACTGCGCCCCGGTGTCACAAAGGAAATGGCGGCCCGAGAGGGAATCGGTGATATAGAGGAGTTTCCCCGTAGAACCGACGGCCATCGCCACCGCGGAACGCCCGTTAGACTTGGTCATCCGTTGCCAAGGACGCCGCCTGCGCCGCCTTGTTTTTTTTTTCGGCGAAAAACTGCAGGGGGAACGGCAGCATCGTGCTTTCGCGCCAAAACGGGTGTGGTAGGAGCACCAGCCCGCTGTAGGAGAAACCGGAACCGCGTCTGTGGGGGGTGGGCGCCTCGTGGCCGCGCAGCACTGCTGGGTAACCGTGAAAATCTTATCGGCTTCGGCCGCAAGCTTGGCGCAGTCAGTAATGTTGGAGCTGGCCAGGGCAGCCTGAACCTGTTCAGGCAGTTGGTAGAGGAAAAGCTCCCGGAAGATGAAACATTCCGGTTCAGCACCCAAGAGCGTGAGCATTTGGCTCATGAGCTCAGACGGTTTGGAGTCCCCGAGGCCGGGCAGCATGATGAGCCGGCGAGCACGCTCCGACTTTGATAGCCCGAAAACCTGAAGCAACCGCGCCTTAATTGCATCATACTTGCTGTCAGTAGGAGGACTACCGATGAGGCTGATGATCCGAGATGCAGTTGCGCTGTCGAGGGCGGAGACCACGTTATAATAACGGGTCTGATCCGCGTTGATGTTCCGAATGGCGAACTGGGCTTCAGCCTGGATGAACCAGGCGTCTGGTTGTTGCTCCCAGAACTGTGGCAGTTTCAGCGTGACGGCGTTCGTGTCCATGTTGAATCTTCCACGAAAATTGTTCGTAGAAGTCGGGGTCACCAATGTAGGAATGGAGGTTCCTATCAAAAAGACTGAGTTCGACTCAGGTAATTAAATTAATGAACTTTAATGAAATAAAACGAGTTTAAACTGGAAACTGCTAGGACACATAAATAACAGGTCTATTCTCCTTGAGGGCTCCACGAGGACTGATCCCCCTGATCAGGAGAGTGACGTCATGACGTCATCACGTTCTTCCCGCCATTGGGGCATCACGTGACTAACGGCATGACGTCATCACGTGCTGTAAAGGTAACTGGGCATTGTACAGTCAAATAGTGTAATTAAAGGTAGAGGCACAGACAGTAACTACATTGCTGTTAAAGGAATTATGTACAACTGCTCTGAGTCCTTTGGTGGCTCCGCCACACTGGCACTAGATGCACAGCACTTTAATGCTGGAATGCAGTCTAAAGTCTGTCTTAACTCTTGAATGTCTTTCTCCTTCAATATGCATAAACAATGTTTTGTGTAGACCTGTGTTCAACAGTTTACCTTTGCAATTGGTGTCTGTGAATTAAGCTTTGCTCTTCGGCAGCCAGAAAAGCATTTGAATTCACTATTTTTGTCCCTGATGCTGGCGGCTATCGTATTTAAACCAGCAAAACTGTCAATGACTCCCAATAAACTCCTTTGCTTTGTAATTCCTGCTGTGCATACACTTCCAATTGACGGGGAAGCACTAAGGCAGCACTCTTCATTATTGTACTGGTGATGTAATTAACTTTAAGGCCTGAATTATCCTTTTTTTCCCCATGAGTGGAAGCCATGTTTTTTATTTTTCTCTTTCATTGAGAAACACTGCTGCAATGTGGAAAGTCCTACTACGATATATCCAAGAGTGTGTTTGACATTTCTACAAATACTTAAGCTTCCTTTGGTATTGTTGACTTGGCCAGTAGATGTATCTGTTGAAAATGAAGAGCTAATAAGGTCTCTCGCCAGCACAGTGATTGAATGTTCTAGCTATACGGACTAGAGGGTACGTATCTGTAAATGACTCAATCAGAACATCAGTAGGGCTTGTACAACTGGCATCAGTGTCCCTGGAGTAGAAGGTGTAAAAAGCAGACAGGAGTCCTCCTGTTCACAGCTGACCATTGACTGTTACTTGAAAGTTCATGTGTGAGGACAGATCGGTTCATTATTCTCCATATAATCTTTCCTAGGGATTATGATGTTCACAGTGCTGTCATTCTTGGGTGTCTATTATTCTCTATTGTTATGGTGATAAAAGTCTGTTGCTGTTGCCACAATTTAGTATTTTAGAAATGGCAAACTTTTAATCTTAAATTGAACAAAACAGATTTTTTAATCAGGCTTAAGAAAGATTTACATTTATATATTGCCTTTCACAACCTCAGGACCTAAAGCGCTTTACAGCCAATGAAGTACTTTTGAAGTGTAGTCACTGTTGTAATGTAGGAAACTTGGCAGCCGATTTGCACACAGCAAAGTCCCACAAACAGCAATGTGATAATGGCCAGATAATCTGTTTTAGTGATGTTGGTTGAGGGATAAATATTGGCCAGGAAACCGAGGATAACTCCCCTGTTCTTCAAATAGTGCCGTGGGATCTTTTACACCCACCTGAGAGGGCAGAGGTGGCCTCGGTTTAACGTCTCATCCAAATGACATACCGCCGACAGTGCAGCACCCCCTCAGCACTGCACTGGAGTGTCAGCTGGATTATCTATTCAAGCCTCTGGAGTGGGACTTGAACCCACAACCTAGGAGTGAAAGTGCAGCCAAATCTTTGTTCTCAACACAAGCTTAAAATTTTAAAACCAGCATGCTGGGTGCCTATCCTTGAAATCTCTCAAAGTTCAGACAGCCGATTGTAGGGCTGATATTCGTTGTGCAGTCATCTGATGCCTTTGTTTTGTTTCAGAAGGGGGAACAGAACTGTAATCTACCAGCAGATGATAAGGAGCACCTGACCTTCGAGATCCCACTCAATGATTCGGGCTCTGCTGGACTGGGCATCAGTCTTAAAGGGAACAAATCCAAAGAGACTGGGGCTGATCTCGGCATCTTCATCAAGGCCATTCTTCACGGAGGAGCAGCTTTCAAGGTAACCCATTTGGCCAGGAGAAAATTGTGGAGATAAATGGATATTCTGCAAATTGTCTCGATGACCTTTTGGGGATCAGAAAGTATTTTATTGCAGAACTTTTCCTTATGACTTTAAAAGGGTAGAGGCGGCCATTATAGGGTAGATCATACCTGATCTGTGGAAGGAATTGAACAGACCAGCAACGCCTCAAATTTAAAATTCTCCTCTTTGTATTCAAATTTCCATGGCTTCTCCCCTCCCTATCTTTATAACCTCCTCTGGCCCCATAGCCCTCCGAGATATCTGCGCTCCTCCAGTTCTGGCGTCTTGTGCTTCCGCAATTTCCCTCACCCCACCATTGGTGGCCGTGCCTTTAGCAGCCTAGGCCCTAAGCTGTGGAATTCCCTCCCTAAACCTCTCCGCCTCTACCTCTCTTTCCTCCTTTACAACACTCCTTAAAATCTACTTCTTTGACCAAGCTTTTTGGTCATCTATCCTAATATCTCCTTCTGTAGCTCAGTGCCAAATTTTGCCTGATAATGATCCTGTGAAGCTACTTTGAAACATTTTACTACTTTAGAGGTGCTATATACAGGAAACTTTGTGCTATCCGGCACCGACGGGACCGAGCTGTTGCCATTCCCTCAAAACTGCCGGACACTCCAGCGCTAATGTTGAAAAATACGGAAGCTTTTGAGCTCCGTATCTGTCAACAAACCCTGTTGCTTAGCAACAGCTTCTAAACAGTCCAAGCGTCTCTGTAGCTTAGCAACAGCTTCAGCAGACCTTGCAGAGCTTGACTGTTGAGGAAAAAAGCAACGAGAAGAAAAAAAAACTAACGAAAACAGCTCCTGATTTTTGCCGGTGGCTCGAGCATTCCGGACAGTTAGCCTCCGGATAACACAAAGTTTCCTGTAAATACAAGTTGTTGTTGTTGATTGACCAAATGCCTTTTTCTCCTGCCATGCCTCCATATGCTCTTGGGATGTGCGCTGGAATGTGGTTCCACTAGCACTGGGAGCTGTTTTAGTATCTCGCCCAAGTAGTTAGTGGGTTTCAGTAGTCTAATAAACCATTCTGGGCTTCACAGGAAGGCCAGATCCTGTTCTCGGCCAATATTCACATGTGCCTTCCAGCAAGCGATCAGGAACGATAGTCATGGTGGATTTTTTCCCTCCCCCTGTTCCTTAGTCCATCGCACTGTGGCGAATGGTGGCACCCCCTTACTTGGGATCTCCTGGTTAATATGGCTCGATACCACATTGGCCCAGAAATTCGGGTCGGGGGCTTCCCACGGGTGTAAGCCCCCGACCTGCACTTACCTAGCACGCCGGCCGTTGAGCTGTGGGCCTGCGTGGGATTCCGATCCTGAGCCTCCTCCAACTGCCGGCGCGCAGTGCTTGCGTATCCCAGGGGTGCAGTTAGTTCGATGCATCCTCTGGGATCACGTGGGCCATGGAGAGCCAATGGTAGCAGGGAATGCTTCATTTATAAGTTTGACAGGAAGAGCTGTCAAACCTATAAATACTATAAGCCCCAAAACATCACTAAAACTTCAAATACATTTTTTAAAAATCACATTTTTAAAATAACTATAAATTACATGAAATAACTATTTTAAACAATAATTTTAAATTTTTGAAAAAATTAATTACATTTTCTAATGGGGCTAAAAATAAACTTACCTTTCTTTAAAGTATTTAAAAATAATAAACCTGTGGAAAAAATGTTTTAATTTTAATGAATTCACCACTTACCTTGCGCCTGCTTTTTAAAAGTGTAACTGCTGGAGACTTACCCTCCCGGAGAAACCTGCAAAAAAAACGTAAGCTCGATGCGCATGCGCTGCCTCTCCAACGTACGCATTCCACCTGTCAACCCCTTCTTTCAGGGGAACGGAAGTGCCGGTTTCCCGCGCATGCACAGTGCATGCACGAAACTGGCACTTTCGTTGGGCCTACGCGTGAGTACCCCATGCGTACTCACTCGTTGGGATCCGAATTTCTGGGCCATTATATTGCACTTACCCAGTGAGTTTAATTCCCATGTCTGTACCAAAAACAGAAAATTCTTGAAACGTTGAGTATGTAGGCAGCGTCTGTGGAGGGAACAGATGAATTAATGTTTTGGGCGTGTATCCTTTGTCAAAATGTTTCTGTTTTAGTTTGATTTCTAGCATCCGTGTTTTTTTTCTCTCTTTGTTCCCAGGTCTATACCAAAGTTTCTCTTGAAGCTGTAGTTTGACCTCCCTCAGTTTCACCAGCACAGTTTTATGCTTGTCCAAGGGTAACACACTGGTCATCATCAATGATGGTTTAATGATGGCCAAGCTAAAGTTGACTGAATGTAGTAATTGTATTGATTAATGCAACCTTGATATTTAAAGTTGATTTTTAAATTTGCTGCTTCATCTACAAAATTTGTTTGCAATTTTTGAAGTGCCCTTCTCTTCCAAGTCTCCTTTCCTGGCTAAGGGATTGGCAAGAAACCCGCTTTCTGGCCTCGTCCATTGTTGCTTCACCTGGCTGTTGGGAGATCCTTTGTGCGTCATTTTTTTTTTCTCTCGCTCTCATTTCAGGCAGCTGTTATACGGGACCTATGCTTCCAACACCTAGATTGTAGGCTGAAAATATTAATTCTGTGACATAAAATGGTGGTCCATGCAAGAACTGCCATTTAAAGTTTGCCTGCTTCCGACTGGCCACTGGAACTGAGAGTACTAGATTGCACTAATTTAATTATGGGTGACGTACAGGAATTTTAAGGGGTGCCCAGGATAGCAAGGAATCTTCAAACTTGCCTCTTAGACCAAGCTTTTGATCACCTGACCCAATATCTCCTTATGAGATATTATGAGCATATCCAAAACTCTACTGCCCATTTCCTAACCCTCACCAAGTTTCAGTTACCCATCCCTGATTTTCATCGCTGCACTATTAGCGGCCGTGCCTTTAGCCCTAGACCCTATGCTCTGGAATTCCCACCCTAAACATCTCTGCCTCTCCTCCTTTAAGATGCTCCATAAAACCTACCTCTTTGACCATCATTTTGGTCACCAGTCCGAATAGCTCCTCATGTGGCTCGGTGTCACATTTTGTTTGATAACGCTCCTGTGAAGCGCCTTAGGACATTTTACTGTGTTAAAAGTTCTATATAACCGCAAGTTGTCGTTGCTGAATAGAGCTGGAAATTCAGGAACAAAGTTAATACCACATGGATTCGGTATAATTCCTTTCTGTATCATGCAGGATGGGCGCCTACGGATGAATGATCAGCTGATTGCAGTGAATAGCGAGCAACTGCTAGAGAAATCTAACCACGAGGCCTTGGAAACATTACGACGATCCATGTCAATGGAGGGAAACATTCGAGGAACGATCCAGGTGATGGTGGCCAGGAGGATGGAGAATCACCAAGAGGTAGGCTCTTGACTTGAACGTACACAGCAAGCGCTCTTCCTGTTAGAAAATGGATGACCTCTGTGGCCTTCTCTCCCAGGTGGAAATAGTGTGGCCAAAAGATATTGGCCTAGAAATTCAGTGCCCTTAGCACCGATTTTGCGGCGCTAGAGGGCCTAGTGCTGCAATTGGCGCCGGTTCCTAAATTGCCTGGGGCCCTTCCGCGGCGGTAGACCGGTAGCGCTGCGCCGGCACCGATGATGTCATCGGTGTGCGCAGCGTCCCGGTTGCCGTGGTAACCCGGCCCCAAGCCGAAATTCAGTTGCGGCCGCCTCGCCAGTGGCAGCCGCAACTAAGACTCCGGCAAACGAGTGTTGCCGGAGTCTGCGCCGGCGCTTTAAGGAGGCGCGGCGGCCGGCCGCTTTCCCGCCGGCCGCCTGCCCGCAGCTCCCTCCCCGGACTTCTCCCCCCCCCCCCGGAACAGATGCAAGCCCGGCACTTGTCCGAGGTGCCGGGCTCATTTTTGCAGAGATTTGCGCGGGCCGCGGCCGGGTGCAGGCAGCTCCTCCTTAACGGAAGGAGGAGGCCTGCACTTCCCGAGCCTGCCGCACCGCAGCGGGCGCCGCAGTGCCGGAATAGCGCCGCAATGCGGCGCGTTGCGCCAGTTTTCAGGCGCTAAAACCCTTCAGTAGCGCCGGCAGCCGTTTGGGCGCGGCGCTACTGAATTTTTGGCGCGCGCAAAGGGACTTAGCGCCGGCGCTAACTTCCGGCGCTAAAGCCCTGGCGCAGCGCAAACTCAATTTCTAGGCCATTGTGCTTTCATCTGTGGGTCTTGGGGTAAAATACAGTCCAGACTGCTGTATGTTCTCTTTCAACTGGGAGGTTCTTGAGTGAAATTAGTTGAAATAGTCTCAGCCCAGGTTACATTGGGCACAGTTTAATGGTATAGAAATTCCTGCAGCTCCTTGTTTGAACCTCTCCAATCAGGTTTCTACTCCTGCCACAGTACTGAAACGGCCCTAATTAAAGTCACAAATGACATCCAATGTGACTGTGACCATGCTGCACTATCCCTCCTCAGCAGCATTAGACACGGTTAACCACACCATTTCCTTCCATCGCCTCTCCTCCATTGTCCAGCTGAGTGAGGTTGCCCTTGCCTGGTCCATTATTACCTATCCAGTCGTAGCCAGAGAAGTTCTTGTAATGGCTTCTCTTCTCACACCTGCATCACGACATCTGGAGCCCGCCAAGGATCTATCCTTGGCCCCTTCCTATTTCTGATCTACATGCTGCCCTTCAGCGACATCATCCAAACGCGTAACGACAGGTTCCATTGATGACACCCCGCTCTAGGGAGTCCAGAACCAGGGATCACAGTCTAAGGATAAGGGTTAAACCATTTAGGACTGAGATGAGGAGGAATTTCTTCACCCAGAGAGTGGTGAACCTGTGGAATTCTCTACCACAGAAGGCAGTTGAAACCAATTCATTAAATATATTCAAGAAGGAGTTAGATATATTTCTTAAGGCTAAAGGGATCAAGGGATATGGGGAGAAAGCAGGGACAGGGCACTGAATTTGGATGATCAGCCATGATCTCATTGCATGGCGGAACAGGCTCGAGGGGCTGAATGGCCGACCCCTGCTCCTATCTTCTATGTTTCTACATCACCACAACCTCTCTCAACCCCTCCACTGCTTGTTTCTCCATGGTGAGCCAAAACTTCCTCCAATTAAATATTGGGAACACCAAAACCATTGTCTTTGGTCCACACCATAAACTGTTCTCTAGTCATCGATTCCATGCCCCTCCCTGGCCACTATCTCTGGCTGAACTAGACTATTCGCAACCTTGGCGTACTATTTGACCCTGAGCTGAACTTCCAATCCCATTTCTCTCCAGCACAAAGACTGCCTACTTTCAGCTCTGTAATATCGCCCATCCCCACCACTACCTCAGCCCATCTGCTGCTGAAACCCTCATCCACAGCTTTGTTACTTTCAGACTTAACTATTCCAATGCTCTCCAGGCAAGTCTCCCATTTTCCACCCTCCAAAAACTTGAGTTGAAACAAAATTCTGCTGGCCATCTCCTAACTCGCACCAAGTCCCATTCACCCATCATCCCTGTGCTCAATGGCTCCCGGTCCACCAATGCTTCAATTTTAAAATTCCCATCCTCCTGTTCAAAACGCTCCATGGCCCTGCCCTTCTCTATCTGTAACCTCCTATAGCCCTAAAACCTCCCGAGAACCCAGTGTTCTTCCAATTTTGTCCTCTTATGCATCCCTGACTTCCTTTTGCTCCACCATTGGTGGCTGTGCCTTCAGCCATCTAGGCCCTAAGCTCTGGAATTCCCTCCAGAAACCTCTCCACCTCTCTTTCCTTTTTTAAGATGCTCCTTTAAACCTACTTCTTTGACCAAGCTTATCATCACCTCTCCTAATATCTCCTCCTTTTGGGTTGGTGTCAGTTTTTGTCTGATTACACTCCTGTGAAGCGCCTTGGATGTTTTACTACATTAAGGGTGGTACAGAAATGCAAATTATTGTTACATATGAGATGAGACAAATTGGCGCTGTATTGACATTCTTATCTGAAAGGCCACAAGGATGACTAGTGTGTGGAATTCACTCTAGTGATCTAGGAAGTGATCTTCTGAGGTTGGTGATCAAAGCACATTTTTGGGCTGAGTAGTGAAACCACCAGTGATGATGTCACTTGCAACTGTTTAAAGAGAAAGGCCTAGAAATTGGGTTGGTAGCGCCGGTGCTGAGCGCCTAAAGAGACCTAGAATTGGGGCGAAGCCCTATGTTGGGGCGTTCGCTATGAAGATAGCGACAACTCAGATATTGACTATACATTTAGCGCCTGCGCTAAGTGTTTGCGCGCGCCCACGAGTGCAAGCAGATCATGACGTCATTTCAGTGTGCAACGCCTTTTAGGAGCGCCTGAGCGCATATTGGGTGGCGCCCGGAGTCTTAACGCCTAGCGCTATTAGTGACAGTTCGAGGGAGGGCTAGCAGGCCCTTCTCGGAGTAGGGGGGCGCTATTTAAAGGGGACAGCTCTCGTGCAGAATCTTCAGCCACTTGGCCTGCTCATTGCGATCGTTGCTGGATAGAGTTGGCGAGCTACTGTGGAGCGGAGTTTTGGGAATTTAGCTTTAGAGTACTTGAGACCTTCAAACCTGTCCGAAGCACTTGCAGCACTACACCTAAAAGCCTTTTGACCAACTGGCATCGGAATGGGAGCTTCTTTGGAGGGCGACGGCCTCATCGCCCAACACTGTGAAGGGGCAGAGAGACGGCGGGAGAGAGGGCCGGGATTGGCCAGAAGGAGGAGGGGCAATGGAGGTCGGCCAATCCGACGGGATGCTGCGAGGGTCTTTAGGCAGCAGGTGACAAGCCTTGACATGTCGGAGGAGCAGTGTTTGGGAAGGCTCCGATTCTGGAGGGACATTGTTACTGATCTGTGCCACCTGCTTGGTCAGGATCTGCAGCCGCGTGAACGGTGCAGAACCTCTCTGTCCGTGTTCGCTAAACTGACTGATGGCCTCAATTTTTATGCCAACGGATCCTTTCAGTCAGCCATTGGGGACATTGTGACTGTCGCTCAGGTTGCAGTCCACTGTTGCATCCGGCAAGTTACAGATGCCCTTTATAGGCGAAGGCGTCAATTCATGACCTTCCCTCTGACCCTGCACAAGCAGGCAGAGCGCACGCAGGGTGTCGCTCCTATTGCGGACTTCCCCATGGTGCAGGGGGCGACTGACAGCACACACGTGGCTTTGAGGGCGCCATGCCATCATCCTTAGGACTTCCGCAACCGCAAGGGGTTCCACTCCCTCAACATGCAGCTGGTCTGTGACCACCGCCAAATCATCATGGCAGTCACCGCGCATTTCCCAGGGTGCAGCCACGATGCCTTTATCCTGCGGTTGACCTCCGTTTGTAACCTTTTTGAGGGGCTGGCTCGAAGACGAGGCTGGCTTACTGGGGACAAGGGCTATCCTCTCTGGCCATGGCTGATGACAACACTCCGTGTGGCCGACACCCCAGCAGAAGAGCTGATCAGCAGCGGCCATCAGGCGACCAGGCACAGTAAACAGCACACTATTGGTGTTGTCAAAAAGCATTTCCGATGTCTGGAACATTCGGGGGGATCCCTGCAGTACTCGCCGCAGCAAGTGGGACACATCGTCGTCGTCTGCTGCATGCTCCACAACTTGGCGAATCGACGCACCCAGCCAATTCCAGCTGTCCCTCAACGACCAGCCGAGCAGGCGGAGGAGGAGCAGGCGGAGGAGGAGGAGCAGGCGGAGGAGGAGGAGTATGAGGAGGAGGAGGAGTATGAGGAGGAGGAGCAGGCGGAGGAGCAGGAGGAGGAGCAGGCGGAGGAGGAGGAGTATGAGGAGGAGGAGGAGGAGCAGGCGGAGGAGGAGGAGTATGAGGAGGAGAAGGAGGAGGAGCAGGTGGAGGAGGAGGAGGAGGAGTATGAGGAGGAGGAGGAGGAGGTGCAGGTGGAGGAGGAGGAGGAGCAGGCAGAGGAGGAGCAGTATGAGGAGGAGGAGGAGGAGGAAGAGCAGGCAGAGGATGAGGAGGAGGAGGAGGAGGAAGAGCAGGCGGAGGAGGAGGAGGAGGAAGATGGAAGGGCTGCTGAAAGTGGAAGGGCCATACGTCAGAGGCTCATCAGGACTCGTTTCGAGACCCCTGTGGCGGAATGATGAGAGTCTTAACTCATGCGCACTTTGGATGTTTGACAGCCTCTGAATGCCAGCATCACTGAAAGTAGTCACATGCACCATGCCACATTGAAACTTCTGTTTATTGGCACAAAAGTCTTTCATTACAGCTAAACAACGTAATATCAACAGAAACCATAACTTACAAAATAACTGTGAACTCTTCGGCAAAGCCGCAAAACTAAACAAACCTTCTGCAAATATAACAACAGGTGAGGGTGTCCTTGAATTTGGACAAAGAAACGTCTCAGCACCTCCCTCTACAACTGGCCCCTTGAGGAAGAACGACTTCTCTTTCGCGCCCGGCCCCTTCCCTCCCTGCTGCTCCTACGTAATTGGACCCCAGTGGCGGGCTCAAGGCTGGGGGACGCCTGCTGACTGTGTGGAAGCGCAGAAGCCCCTGAGGGATGGCCTGGCCGACCTCTGGGCTTGGAGGGTGCGGACGCAGGATGCTTGATGTGACCATGGCTGGAAGCAGTGTGGCCTGCAGGTGGTGGCAGCTGCAATGCAGACGTCCCAGCGCTGGGATGTGCAATGGTCTCCTGCCGAGAGAGGACACCTGCACCATGGTCGGACGACACACTGGCTATCTGAGGGGAGCGGCTCGGCTCATCCGCCACAATCGCATGCTCCACTGATTCCTGGCCTTGTATGGGACTGGAAGGGCCCGGGGTGATCCTAACTGATGCAGAGAGGGTGGCTGCAGTGAGAGATCGCGTTGCCTCAATCTGGGTGTGGAGGAGCCCAGCAAGTAACTGCGTGGCAACAGTGAGGACCTGTGTGCCAGGTGCCAGTGCTTCGGAGAAGCCCTGGACAGTTCTTCCCATTGCTTCGGACAAGGCAGGTGCCGACCGCTCCACTGCCTCGGACAAGCCCTGGACAGACCTTTCCAGGGATTGTCCGAAGCCCTGAACAGTCCTTTCCATAGCCGACTCAAAGCCGTGGACAGTCCTCTCCATTGTTGGGCCGAAGCCCTGGATAGTCCTGTCCACTGTTGCCCCGAAGCCCTGGATAGACCTGTCCATTGTTGCCCCAAAGCCCTGGAGAGTCCTCTCCATTGTTGCCCCAAAGTCCAACATACTCTTAGCCAATGAATCTATTGACTCAGGCATCTCCTCCACTGCAGCCATCAGCTCCGTGTGTCTGACCCGGGCCTGTTTGCTCATTTCAGCCAGGCGACGCACCTCATCTGCACTCTGTGCAGCAGTCATCACTACCTGCCTTGCCCTCCGGGGAGACGGTGGCCGAACTTGCCTATCCCCCGTGCGTTGCTGGATGCCGCTTGGTCCGGCAACTGGTTCATCCTCAGAGCACCCCCCCCCCTCCCCTCCAGGGGACTACTATCCCCAGTCTGTAGATGTGTCCGCTCCCCGGATTCTGTAACGGCTGGTCCGGATTCCTCCTGGTCCTCGCCTCCGGTGGCACTGGCACTGGCAGCTTCAGTGCGTTGAGCCCGAGTTGGTGCTGTTTCATCTGAAAGTAGGGAGGTGGAAGAGTGGCTTTAGCAAAAGGACAGGTTTGCTGAAAGGCATGCCACATTGCGGCAAGGCTCTGACATGGCTGCACACTGAGGATGCATGCTGGTGGGGGGACCAAGTGGAAGGCAACAGGTAAAAAAGGTGAGAGTCTTACCCTCGCTGTCGGAAATGGGGTCGGCAGATGCAGTGGTCACAGGACCAGACAGACGTCCTCCAAGTATCTGGTGCACTCTCTCCTCCAGATCCGTGAGAGTGACCACTTGTGGAGGTCCGCCACCGGTTCGACGCTGCTCCTTTCGGATCGTCGCCAGCTTGGACTGCAGGGGAAAGAAGGTGAAGTTCTGTAACATGATGCCTTGAGAGATCATCGCATGCCCCCCATGGTGCAAGAGCCCTTACATGAGGCCTTGAGACATCATCGCATGCCCCCCATGGTGAAAGAGCCCTTACATGAGGCCTTGAGACATCATCGCATGCCCCCCATGGTGAAAGAGCCCTTACATGAGGCCTTGAGACATCTGTCCATGTGTGTGCCCAGAAAGGGCCATGGGTGCTTGCTGACAGATGGCCATTGGGGCATCATTGCAACAGGGTGCCCGAAGTCAGCTGCAGATGGAGGGAATCAGAAGTTTGCTAAACCATCACTCACCCTAACGATCCGTGTGAGGTCGTTGAATTTCTTCCTGCACTGAACAGGGGTCCTGGTCGCCATGTTGCTGGAGTTGACCCTCACAGCAACCTCCCTCCAAGATCGTCGGTAAGCCTTCTGATTCGGCCTCTTGCCATTGTCCGGATACAGGACATCTCGACGACGCTCAACTGCAGCCACCAAGTGGTCCATAGCCTCAGTGCTAAAGCGCTCTGCTCTCTGTCTAACCTTCTCCATGCTGAACAAGTTTCTAGCACCAGAGAAGGGCGAGCACCGATTCTGAGGCCTACAGGGCGTTGGGTGTTGAAGCTCAGGCTGACTGACCCACCCCTTTAAGAGCCGGCCGGCGCCTGGAAGTCTCGTGGTTTCCCGTAATTGAGATCACCTGCGCTGCGCCCGTCCGCGTCGATATTGAGTAGCACCTGAACTTTTGCGCCTTAGGAGCACCGTGCAACAGCTAAATTAGCGCCTCAATCCCCTTTGGGGGCGATGCAACCCAATATCTCGCCAGGCAGCGATAAGTTTCGTCTGGCTATAAACTTAGCGCTCCGCCAGTTCTAGCGCCTCAAGCGGGGCTATACCCAATTTCTAGGCCAAAGACTCCAAAACGAAAGATTTTTACGTTAGAAATTGCCTTTAATGATATGAGTTTTTGTTTCATTTAACTTTCACAAACCATTATACAGTGTACATTGTTATTGGACAGTGTTTAAGGGAAGAATACGTTGATACATTTAAGGTTTCTTGATTTTTTTTTGCTGAGAATAATGCAGGTTTAAATGTGCAATCTGTGGCTCAGTTGAGCAAAGAAAGAAGTGGATCCTGCATTCTACAGTCATATTGGGTGTTTGTTGGCCTTTGAGGTTGCTGCATTGAGTCCACCTTCAAGGACAGACCCAAATCACTTGGTATTTCTCCAGTTCGAGCTGGCAGAGGCCATTTGGATTAGGATATATTACTTGTTGCACCCATCTATTTCAATCACATATTTGTTGTGGAGAGGGCTGCACTTCACAGTGGAAGGGGGAGGCACTGTCTTGCAACTAGTCGTGAGAGCTGTGTTAGCTTGATTTGTTGCAAGTATTAGGCTGGGTCCTCCAGAGATGCATGGTCATGATCCTTGTGATCTCCTTGGACCTCTGCCCAGATGAGTTGAAAATGAGTGGGACAGCAAGGGGATTTTATCCATAACTTCAAATTTTTACTTAGGTTTTAAATAACTGTTTTAAACACCTTTACTAAAATTCAGCATATTTGCTAGCACAGAGGGATATCTAGGTTATTAGCACAGAAGCTCTTTGAAGGAGACAAAATATTTGGCAGTCTAAAGTTTTGACTGCAATATTTGCGAGTTAACCACAAGAATACTCTGCAACCTATTTTTGTGAGTCGCCCATGAAGTGAATTTGTTGGATTGTTAGTCGTGCATTCGCCCTCTCGTGTCTCGTAAAATGCGTGAGGGCCAACTCAAGATCGTACACTGCACCTATCCCATCCCACACATGCATTTCAGCCCTCCGGACAATTGACATGGAGCCTTCCATGACCCCTGGACGTCCCAAAGCACTTTACAGCCAATTAAGTACTTTTGAAGTGTAGTCACCGTTCTAATGAAGAAAATGTGGCAGCCAATTTGGGCACAGCAAGCCCCCACAAACAGCAATAAGATAATGACCAGATAACCTGTTTTAGTGATATTGGTTGAGGGATAAATATTGGCCCAGGACACCAGGGAGAGCTCTCCTGCCCTTCTTCGAATTAGTACCTTGGTATCTTCCATCTGAGAGCACAGATGGGGCCTCGGTTTAACATCTCATCCAAAAGATAGTGCGAGCAGGAGGAGACCTCAGTACAGTGAAAGACATTCCTAGGCACCAGAGTCCATGTAGTGAGAATTGGTCTGGTCCAATTGACATTAATAGAAATTGATGGGTAGATACGGCAAACAGAATTGCTGCATGTGAATGCATGCTTTCTTTTTTATAAAACAACATTTACTTCATAGTTTATAAATGTTGTAATCTAATACTGGGGATATTTATTTTCAAGCCTCTGCTCTCTTCTGGCTCAATAGAATAAACTGGTGCTTGGCGAGGAGCAGAAATTGCAGCTTAAAAAACATTTTTCAAATGATTTCTACCTTCCTTGTGTTGATATTTCATTTGGGGTACTGTAGTACACTTTTATCATTTTAATATTTTGTTGCATCATCTAATTTTTCCAAACGTAATCAGCATTCTCCTTTCTATAACTTCTGGAAACTAAATTCTTTTAATGGAAACTTCAGCCAAAAATCTAATTGCAGAGGTTTTTTGTTTTTATTTTGATAGTATTTTAAAGTCCAGGCCATGTCCGTTTGTAGACACCTGTGCCCTTTCATTTATTGCATTTTCCGCTTGAAGGAGTGAGTGTAAAAGTTATTTTTTTTTTACATCCGCATGTTTTTATCTTCAATGGTAATTTAGTCAGATGGCGGTCATGTCAGGGGAGCAGGCTGCGACCTTTTGCAGTTGCGTCACAACCTCCGTCTGTAAAGCTTACACCATTAAGCAATTTTTTATGGTTTTATTGGTTTAGACAGTAATGCACAGGGCAGTGACTGATCTGTTCTACAAGCCAGGTACTTTAATTAGGGCGAGTACCGATTTGCCGCTATTGTATTGATTCGTGTAATTTATCAGAGAATGATGAGGAATTTTAAGTGAGTGTGGTCTTGCTTGGCTCTGCACATTTCCATTCTCCCATTGGGCAGCATTTTAATTTAGTAATAGTTTGCCTTAATGGAATAAAAGCCTTTGGAAAAGATGCTTTAACTTGTTCAGTGTTCTTATTTAGTACACAAATTTCATTTTTCCCCCCTCTTAATGTAATGAGCCTTCTGTCTCCCAGCAAACAGGGAATTACAAATTGGAAAGACAAAATGCTTATTGTTCAACATCGCTTGGAAGTATCTGAACACCATTTAAAGGAGTAATGTTTTAACTTGTTTCCACTGGTCGTGGAAAGAAAATAAGAAAGAAAGAACTTAAATTTATACAGCTCCCATCATGGCTTCATGACATCCCAAAGCGCTTTACAGCCAATGAAAACCTTTTGAAGTGTAGTGTCGATCGTGCCGTCTTTTGGACGAGACGTTAAACCGAGGCCCTGTCTGCCCTCTCTGGTGTATGTAAAAGATCCCATGACACTATTTCAAAGAAGAGCAAGGGACTCCCTGGTGTCCTGGGTAATTTTTATTGCTCGACTTACAAACAGATTATCTGGTCATTTTCACAATTCTGTTTGTGCGAGCTTGCTGTGTGCAAATTGGCTGCCACATTTTCCTACATTACAACAGTGACTGCACTTCAAAAGTACTTCATTGGCTGTAAAGCACTTTAGGACGCCCTGAGGTTGTGAAATGTGTGATAGAAATGCAAGCTCGTTTTTTCTTTCTCTGTATATTGGCCTCCCATTCTCTACTCTCTATAAGCTCTAAAACTCTGCTACATGTATCTTGTCTTGCACTGCACCAAGTCCCGCTTGTGCAACTCTCCTGTACTCTTTGACTGACATTAGCTCTTCATTCTCCCAATGCGTCAAATGTAAAATCCTTGTTCTCACTTGTAAATGCCATCTCTCTCTCTCTTCTTTAAAAACCTGCACAGAACCCACCTCTTTGGCCAAGCTTTTGGTCACCCTTCTTAATCTCTAGTTTCCTAGCTCAGCAACTAATTTCAAAACACCAATCTGTGAAACATCTTGGGACATTTCTTCTTACATTGAAGGCACTATATAAATGCAATAAATTGTTTTTTAACAAAAACTTTGTTTGCTCACATTGAACATTTGACCCCCATAAAAAAAGTTCCTGGCGCATCAGTCACTTCTTGCATCAAAACGTTTCCACAACAATTTACCAGTAACAGAATGAAGCTTCATATTTCAGATAATCTGCACATTACAACTGAAACCAACAGGAAATTGTACAATAGAAACATTCTTAGAACAATTTTTTTTTAAATGAACGAATGTTGTGGAAAACAGATTATCACCTAAGGAGGCATTGGCTGACTGAGACACTTAGGTGGTTTCCAAGTTAGCAGAAACAATTATTTCATTAAATGCGTCATAGCAACAACAACTTGCATTTGTATAGCACCTTTAACATAGTAAAACGTTCCAAGGCGCTTCACAGGAGAGTAATCAGACAAAGATTTGATACCGAGCCACAAAAGGATATATTGGGACAAGTGATATATTTGGTCAAAGAGGTAGGTTTTAAGGAGAGTCTTAATGGAGGAGAGAGAGGCAGAGAGGTTTGGGGAGGGAATTCCAGAGCTTAGGGCCTAGGCAGCCTAGATAGCAGTGTACCAAAATAGCAACAAGATGTTAAACTTGTTGACGCTGGTGCTTTAGTATCTAGCCTTGAAGCCATGTACTGTTTCCTTGGGAAAATTGCAAAACTTGGGAATTTTTATTCATGTAGGATTTTTTTTTCTTATTTTCCCTACTGATTTCTATTGTTTTGACATCTGCCTGCTTCTGTCAACTGTACCAAAAATCCCTCTGCTGTTCTGGTGATTAAACAACTGAAACCTTCCCAGTGCTGGATTTCCTCTGCAGCTTTGAAAAATGTGCCCTTGATTTCTCTATCAAGCAAAAAAAAAAGTTGTCAAATTTAAGCCATGAAAGTAATGAAGTAGAGGTGAAAGAATGTAATGCACCATTGAACCGGATTCTTTGGAATAAAGTGAAAAATGGGACACTTTCATTTCCAGCACAGATCTAGCTAATGTAGTCACCAAATGAGGTAATAAGCAACGTCTAATGGATTCACTGGAATTGCCCATCATCGTGAGCCACAGTAAGTCTTTATGACACGCAACCTTGAGCTGCTTTTCTGTTGGTGCCATTTCAATTCATGTAGGTCTACAAATCCGTTCCTGGGAGATGGAAACCAGATTTAGCACTGCAAACAGTAGGCATTGGCCTCCTGGGAAATTAATTAAAGCAGCACCAGTGTAAAAATGGTTTTACTTTTACCCAAAGGGAGCCATAAATTTTGCCATACGACACCAAAAAAAATTTGGTATCTTCGATAAATCCGACTTCACAGCATTGAGAATTTTACACAGCGCAAAGAATTTCCACCCCATAACCCCCCCCCCCCCCGCCCACCACCACCCAAAAACAGCTGCAGAATATCACTCGTTAATCCTGCTGTAAATGTATCGCAGTCGCTAATTCTTGTGTGAATGTGGTGGTGCACCAAGGATTACAGACAAGGCAAGGCAAGGCTGGCGATTCCTGAGTAAGATGGGTGAAAGGGTGGAACGTGAGCCAAAACGCTGCTGAAGATTGTGGAATAATGGATGGAATAGTGGAATTTAAACCCGAAAACACTGGGGAAAATCATGGAACAATGGGCAGGGTCATGGAATATGATCAAAAACCTTGTGCAATAAAAACGGAATTTGTTATAAACAAACAGAATTGTGGAATGCAATCCCCAAAACACCGATATTGTTTTCATAAAAAGTCCCAAGAAATAAAACTGGAATTTGGCCTATTTAGTCCCTGTATGTAAAGAAAGAAAAAAAGAAAGACCTGCATTTCTACCGCACCTTTCACGACCTCAGGATGACCCAAAGCGCTTTATAGCCAATGAAGTATTTTTCAAGTGCAGTCGCTGTTGTCATGTAGGAAATGCGGCAACCAATTTGCGCATAGCAAGGTCCCACAAACAGCAACAAGTTGATAACCAGATAATCTATTTTACGTATTAGTTGAAGGATAAATATTGACCTGGATACTGGAGAGAACACCCCTGCTCTTCTTCGAATAGTGCCATGGGATCCCTTACGTCCACCCGTGAGTGCAGACTCTCAACATCTCATCCGAAAGACAGCTCGACTGACAGTGCGCTCCCTCAGTACTGCACTGGATTGTCAATCTAAATTATGTGCTCAGGCACCTGGGGTGGGGCTTGCACCCATCACCTCTGACTCGGAGACGAGAGTGCTACCAACTGATCCACAGCTGACACCTAGCAGCAGGCTTAATTATAGAGTGCACTGGGAAAAGACAGTAGCCCTAAAAGTGCACCCCCCCCACCCTTGCCCTTCACTCCCAAAGTATGAATTTGTTTCAGGTTCCCCTAGTGAGGATGATCTCATATAACTCATGGGTGGCAGCGTTAGGAGGGTGTTGCGTTGGTGATATTTCCCAGTGACACAGATTTAAGGTGATTGGCAAAAGAACCAGAGGGGAATTGAGAGGAATTTATTTTATGTAGCGAGTTGTTATGATCTGGAATGCTCTGCCTGAAAGAGTGGTGGGAGCAGATTCAGTTTCAATACCTTCAAAAGGGAATTGGATAAATACTTGAAGGGGAAAAATTGCAGGGCAATGGGCAAAGAGCAGGTGAGTGGAAATTCAGCCCATCGTGCTGTATGATTCTATAAAATGCGTGCTTATTGGCATATCATCTATTTAGGCTGCAAGAAAGCCAAACATTTAGCTAGCGATGTTCAGTAATATGCAGATTTTGTTACTTGAAATACTTAAGGGTGGTAAGTGCATAGAGATTTCGCAAAGATGTTGATGTGACACCACAGCAATTACCGTAATGTCATTTAGTGAGCTGCTCCCCCTGTATGGCGTAGTGTCTAAAGACACTGCCTGGGGGTGGTACCGAAGCATGCAAACTGGGAAGGTCCCAGTTCAGTTCCCGGTCACGCCGAGATAACTGATCTCAGCCGTGGTGTCACGAGGGATGCTGCTGCTTGCCTCTGGGCTTAGTGAGCAAAGAGGTCAGCCAGAGTTGCTGTCTAGGCTGGCGCGTGAAGATGTTGTGACGACAGCTTCCAATTCCCATGCAACCGTATCCGATCATGAGTTACTGCCTTCAGGAGAGGCGGGGCAAAGATTGTGGGGTTGAGGGAAAGGGCGAAGAAATTTGCAAGCGGTAATGCTTCAATGCTATTAAAATATTCCAGAAAGCCTTTTACAGAGAAATTCCCAGTGAGACTGATTTAGAAGTGGGAAGTCGCATAAATCCGCTTAACTTTCGATGAGATCGGACCATTGGGCCCGATGCTTTTTCTTCATTTAAGAAAAAAATTCATTTTTAATTTAACCAGAGGATATAGATTTAACATAATTGGCAAATGAACCGAAGGACAGATGAGGAGAATTTTTTTTTTACGCGAGTTATGATGATCTGGAATGCACTGTTTGAAAGAATGGTTTTATTGAACCACCTTCCACCATTCAAAAGGGAATTGAATAAGTACTTGAAGGGGAAAAAAATTGCAGGGCTATGGGTAAAGAGCAGGGAAGTGGGACTAATCGGTCGCTCTTTCACAGGCACGATGGGCCAAATGGCCTCCTTCCGTGTTGTGAGATTTTATGATTTTAATTTTATCATCTTTTCTGACCTCGCGCTGTACTTCCCGGCATTCCAGCAGGAGCACCCGTGAATAATCACTGGGTACGGTCCTCGATATTTTTAACCAAGTGATTGTGGGTTCAACTGAAGGACACCTGTGTGACCGAGCTTTATATTTACTGACCAATGATGGAGCAGGATAATGTTTTGGTTATTGGGTAGTGGGAACAACCGGAATTTCTTATTTTTAAAACTCACATGAGGACATTACGATGGACCATAATTGGTCATGCAGTGCTCGTGCTCGGTTTTTTAAAAAAAACAAAGAAAAGCTCATTCTTTTGGTTCCTTGGAGCAGCTCCTCGCTATAATGTGCCTGATGATTAGCTTATTTTGATGATATAACAACAACTTGTATTTATATAGCACCTTTAACATAGTAAAACATCCCAAGGCGCTTCACAGGAGCATTGTAAAACAAAATTTGACACCGAGGAGATATTAGGGCAGATTGGTCAAAGAGGTAGGTTTTAAAGAATGTCTTAAAGGAGGAGAGAGGTAAAGAAGCAGAGAGATTTAGGGAGGAACTTCCAGAGCTTCGGGCCTTGACAGCTGAAGGCATGGCCGCCAATGATGGAACGATAATAATCAGAGATGCACGAGGCCAGAATTAGAGGAGTGCAGATATCTTGAGGGTTGTGGGACTGGAGGAGATTACAGAGATGGGGAGGGGCGAGACCATGGAGGGATTTGAAAACAAGAATGATACAAGCACATTGCTTATGGCTTTCTCTTCTATAGAGAATTCTCATGAAACCCACTTCTCACTCATTTCTCGATGCTCTTGTCGGTAAGCGCCATGAACGGTGCTTGCTCTGGGTAGGTCATGGGTATGTATCTATTCACTTTTTACTTCCAATGGTCTGCCAGTTTTGAGCTGAGCAGGACTTGTCCTTGGAGCTCTGTAGGTTCTTCATGGCAGAAGAACCAAAGGCGACATGAGGAAAAACCTTTTTACACTGCGGGTGGTTAGGATCTGGAATGCACTGCCTGAAAGGGTGGTGGTGGCAGAGTCGATTGTGACTTTCAAAAGGGAGTTGGATAAGTACTCGAAGGAAAAGAATTTGCAGGGCTACGGGGAAAGGGTGGGGGAGTGGGACTAGCTGAAGTGCTCTTGCAGGGAGCTGGCACGGGGTCGAATGGCCACTTTCTGTGCTGTAACTATTCTGTGATTCTATGTGGGGGCTAACCAGCAAAGCTACTTCAGTGACGTCAGCCAAGTCGATTCCCATGGAGTGCATTTGCTTCACAGCATTGGTCTCTGTGTTTGTCTTGCTTTGCGGCCCATAATGTTCCCTCTCCCCCTCTCTTCCTCGCTCCCTCTCCCCCTCTCTTCCTCGCTCCCTCTCCCCCTCTCTTCCTTGCTCCCTCGCCCCCCGTCTTGCTCGCTCACACCTCCCCCTCATGTTGTCTCATTTTTTTTCTTGTTTCTTTCTTTCGATCTCTTTCTCACCATATTATCTTCAATTACTCATCAACAGCAGTCGGCAGCCTCTTGAAGATTGTCAAATCATTTGAGTAAAAGCCAAAGGAATTGTAACCTACAGACAGCTCCCACTAGTTAAAGTTGAATCTAGGTCCTTGGATATTCCGTCCATTAAAAGTGTCCAAATCTTGAGGAAAGCATAAGGAACCAAGTAGAGAAAAAAAAAAATTAAAGTTAAGTGGGATTTCCTTGTCATGCTTCGACCTCCCTGTTGAGATTAACTGCCATCCTGCAGTACTGGCATGTGGTGGTGGCGGTGCTGGTAGTGAGTGGGGACCGAGAACCGGGAGAAGACACACTCGGCAATCCATTGAATAATGTTCTTGAAGTGATGTTTAAAAATTATCTGCCGCTCTTGAATCCAACAATCAGCAATCAGCAATCTGGTCTTAAAGGTTGCCATGGAAACGCAATGCTATCGGCTGGATAAAGTAAGCTCCAGGTGTCTCAGCCTTTTGGGGGCCTCTCCTGACTTAGAAAAATGACACTGTTGGTCCGTGTACTATGGTAAATTATCAGTTGCCAAATTTGTACATTATAAATGTTGGCTATAAAAAAGGTTTAGCCGGATAGGCAACGTTGTTGATCAAACATTTGCTCAATGTGAGTTGATTAAAGCCTGATAAATGTGCTTTGTATTTTCAGGATCGTCTGGAGGTTGGTGGTATGCAGATACACAACACTCGCAGCATTAATGGTGCCAGCCAGTGGCGTACCCAATCACCTGGTGCCCGAGAGAGGGTGACAATAGGTAAGTACCTGGTACTGTAGAAACAAATTCATTTACCAATGGGGTTAAATTATAAGGACAGGTTGGATAGACTAGGCTTGTGTTCCCTTGAGTATAGAAGACTAAGGGGTGATCTAATTAAGGTGTTTCAGATGATTAAAAGATTCGATAGTGTGGATGACGAGACACTGTTTCCTCTGGTGGGGAAATCCAGAACAAGGGGGCGTAACCTTAAAATTAGAGCCAGGCCGCTCAGGGGTGATGTCAGGAAGCACTTCTTCACACATAGTAGTGGAAATCTGGAAAACTCGCCCTCAAAAAGCTGTTGAGGCTGGGGGATCAGTTGAAAATTTCAAAATCTGAGATTGATTTTTGTTAGACAAGGGCATTAAGGAATATGGAACCAAGGTGGGTAGATAGAGCTAAGAAAAATCAGCCATTTACATTACATAGGATATACGGCACAGAAATAGGCCATTCGGCCCAACAAGTCCATGCCGGCGTTTATGCTCCACTCGAGCCTCCTCCTGTCTTTCCTCATCTAAATCTATCAGCATAACCCTCTATTCCCTTCTCCCTCATATACTTGTCTAGCCTCCCCTTAAATGCATCTATACTTTTCGCTTCAACCACTCCCTGTGGTAGCGAGTTCCACATTCTCACCACTCTTTGGGTAAAGAAGTTTCTTCTGAATTCCCTATTGGATTTCTTGGTGACGATCTTATATTGATGGCCTCTAGTTATGCTCTTCCCCCACAAGTGGAAACATTATCCATGCTATCAAAACCTTTCATAATTTTAAAGACCTCTATTAGGTCACCCCTCAGCCACCTTTTTTCAGGAGGAAAGAGACCCAGCCTGTTCATCCTTTCCTGATATGTATTTCTGGTATCATTCTTGTAAATCTTCTCGGCACCCTTTCCGGTGCCTCGATATCCTGTTTATAATATGGTGACCAGAACTGTACGCAGTACTCTAAGTGTGGTCTAACCAAGGTTCGATACAGGTTTAGCATAACTTCCCTACTTTTCAATTCTATACCTCTAGAAATAAACCCTCGTGCTTGGTTTGCTTTTTTTATGGCCTTGTTAACCTGTGTCGCAACTTTTATTGATTTGTGTATTTGTACTCCAAGATCCCTTTGTTCCTCTACCCCACCTAGACTCATGACCTCCCTATTCTTCCTACCTCACATTTATCTGTGTTGAACTTCATTTGCTAATTATATGCCCATTCTGCAAGTTTATTAATGTCCTCCTGTAATTTGTTGCAGCCCTCCTCCGTATTGACTATCCCTCCCTCCCCCTGCAATTTGGTGTCATCTGCAAATTTAGAAATTGTGTTTTTGATTCCAACGTCTAAATCATGAATATAAATTGTGAACAACAGTGGTGCCAGCACTGATTCTTGTGGAACAGCATTACCCACCTTCTGCCACTGTGAATAGCTACCTTTTTGCCCCTACTCTCTGCTCTCTGTCTTGAAGCCAGCTAGCTATCCATTCTCCAACTTGTCCCCTGACTCTGCATTCTCTGACCTTGTTCATCAGTCTATTATGGGGTACCTTATCGAAGGCCTTTTGAAAATCTAGATAAATTACATCTACTGCATTACCATTGTCTACTCTTTCTGTTACCTCTTCAAAAAATTCAATGAGGTTGGTCAAGCAAGACTTTCCCTTTTGAAATCCATGCTGACTATTCCTTATTATATTTTTGGTTTCTAGATGTTCTTCTATATTCTCCTTTAGTAAGGATTCCATTATTTTTCCTACCACCGATGTTAAGCTAACTGGTCTATAATTCCCTGAACATGTTCTATCCCCCTTCTTAAATATAGGTATTATGTTAACTATCCGCCAGTCCTCTGGCACCACACCTTTTTCTAACTAATTATTAAATATGTGCAGTAATGATCTAATTGAATGGCCTATTCCTATGTTCCTAAGCAGCAAGTTTAAGATACATTAATTTATTGTCTGAATAATAATCCCTGGATTATATACAGTGTTTTATAAAAAAGGAGAATTTATAGAATGGTGTAAGTTGACAGATTGCAGGATACAGTTTGCATCTGTGGTTTGATTCACTGTTGACTTTCTGGTCCCAGTCAGATCATCATTCCTGAGCTGCTGGGACAACAGAAATGATATGCTAAGAAAAGCAGCCAGTCAAGGATGAGTGACGTAGCATGTGAGATTACATAGTTTCTGGACTTTGGAGGAAGGCCGGGAGATTCTCGCAAGGACCTTTCCTTGGAAGTAGAATGTGTGGGGTAAAGTAAAGGGTAGGGCAGATTGTGCAAAGCTTAGGGAAGGAGCGTGCTTGATGGGCCATATGGCTGCATCTTCTTCCATGCTTTATTGTATTCCTTATGTTCCTATCTTTGCAATTTTGTGGGGAGATGAGGTGTGTCTCCAAAGAGAATTAGCACGCCTCAGAGACAGAGCAATCCTGAAGTATTGTCTCACCATCATTGAAATAGGAAGCCTTGCTCCCAGGCATCTGCAAGACATATAGTTGTGCTGGCTGCATGCTGGCATAAGACCAAACCAGCATGACCTCCCTATGTGTTTTGCTTTTCTCTTTCCCTTGCCACCCACCCCCTCCCACTGCAACCAATCCACCATCCATTTTGAGGTGTTTTAATCCATTTTGAGGGTATAGCTGAGGTACACTGTTGGTTATCAGAAAACTTAAGTCCCAGCTCCAGAAGTCCATTTTTTTTGAGACTGCTGTACTCCTTGCAGTCCTCATCATCATTGATTCTGAACCCTGTAGTAAATTACACTCTCACTACTCTCAGCCAAGCATCCACATTGGTACTGATGGCCTGACATCTGCTTCAGATACTCAGCAAGATCACGCACGAAAGTAAAGAAAGAGCCTGCATTTATATAGCGTGGCTTCATGTTCTCCGAATGTACCAAAGTGCTTCACAATCAATGAGTTACTTTTTTGAAGTGCAGTCACTGTTGTTATGTAGGCGAACCTCACATGGAGAACTCCACTGAAGCACATTCCATTACCAAGCACAGAGCTGCAATCATCATAGCTTGTCACACCATAACTGCCACCAGGGTTTAATGCTGTAATTTATCTCAAATAGTACAGGATATTGATGGGGCACTGCATCAGGCCAGTGTTCATGTGATTGCCTACCCTCTCCACATTCACATCTGCGGTTATTTCTCAGCTTCCACTTGGTCATATTGCCACCAGCCTCTGCCACCCCCGGCTCTCACTCAATTTAGGGATGCATCACTGTTTTCGTTTAAGGTCAGTGCCTGGAAGGAGGACTTCTGAAGGGACCGAGTTCTTCAAGATCATGGTCATTTTGTTACTCAGTAGCCTTCCACAGTGGTAGTTTGTGTAAGAGATTTTCAGAGGCAAAGGTTTTCCTGGATCCCAGCCTCTTGGGTGGTGGAATCTGTCCATGCAGTGAATATATAGGATCACACACCTGTTACTTTGTGTCTCCTTTTTACTGATAGTATCCCGCTCCAGTGAACTGATCCACTCATCATTCACTCCCACTGTATAGAATCCAGTCGGCAAAATTGTTTCTAGATCTTGCAGTTTTCAGGGAACTATTTTACAGTCTTGTTCGTTAATGTTTTCAGCGAACGATGAGGGAGAGGATGAAATTCCACCTCCAGTTCCGCCACATCCAGATGAAGAGGAGGCTGCGGGAGTGTACAAAATGTGGTCTTTTCATGAAGATAAGAGGTTCGTAACCAGAAGTTAGCCCGAGTTCTTAAGTTGGTAACGTGCATAGCTAAAGCTTGCTTGAAGTACTGATTGAATCTCTACTGATACTAATTTAGCTCCTCTCACGGTTAGAAGAAAGAAAGAAAGATTTGCAATTATACAGCATCTTTCACAACCTCAGGACGCCGCAAAGCGCTTTACAGCCAATGAAGTACTTTTGAAGTGTAGTCATTGTTGTAATGTAGGAAAAGCGACAGCCAGTTTGCGCAAAGCAAGCTCCCACAAACAGCAGTGTGATAATGACCAGATAATCTGTTATAGTGATGTTGGTTGAGAGATAAATGTTGGGCACAAATGCTTAGAAGAAAGCAATTAAGAATTCAACACAGGGCTGAATATTGATAATTGGTGGCGGTTTTCTTTTGAAGTCAACACTTACTCTTTAATGGGGTAAAATTGAGGAAGGAGAAAATGAATTAAAGAAATGCCTGGCACACGTGCTACCGAGTTACGAGCCATGTCACTCAATCTGAAGTCTCTGCAGAGTGACTAATGTGCTGTTGTGTTTCTGGAGTATTTGTCACTGCTAATATATGTGTTAATAATTTATGCTGTGCGATTGGCCCTGGGCATCCGTAGAAATGTGCCTTCGATTGAATGCCAGAAACATTCCAGAGCAATAGCCCAGCTCCCGTGTCACTGGGCACCATTTGAGTAACTATTCCACCTCTGCAAGGGTTATTATTGATAATAGCACATATGCCAGGCATTTCTTTCATTCATTCATTCACTTTTTTCCCCAGTGTGCTATTTGTGCTCAAGTCTCTGGAGTGGGTCTTGAACCCACAACCTCCTGACTCAGAGGCAAGAGTGCTACCCACTGAGCCACAGCTGACAGTGTAACTATCAAAACACTCCCAACAATGAATGCCCTGCACTGTGGCCCACGTCTGCTGTGCATAGCTACAACAATGCTGCCATCTGATAAGGAGTTTGTTGCAGAAACTTTTTATTTTAATATATTGTTTGGTTCTGCCTGACTCTCTTGCTCTCTCTCTACAGCTCTGAGCTCAATTCTGCTTTGCGATTGCTGCAACAGAGGCCTTTGGCTGGAGCTGCAGAAAGTCAGCCCAGCAACTCTGTCAAGCAGCAGTCTCCCGGCAAAATCAGCGGTTCGAAGAGCATGGATTTGGGTAAGTGCCAAGTGTCCAACCTGTCACATGCAAAACCAATTAAAATAAACAGAATACAGAGAAGATAAATTAAAAATAGGTTGCACCCTATTGCCATTTAACGTGCCAAAACTGAGTGGATTATAGAAATCATCTGAAATCCCAGGATTAAATTAGATCCTCGAGGTCCCCCTGCCATCTGCAGCTTTCTTGTAATCTATACTGTGGTCTTAATGAGATGAAAGTAGTGTTAATGATGGTTAAAAGTAATACTGAAGTGACATTGATTGAAGATGGAGAGAGGCTACATTGATATCACGGTGAAGTGCGATTGTTGCATAAGCCACAGGGGACCATAACTGGGTGATAATAAGTGAGCTCCGTATATTGGAGGTTTCACCGCACCAGTCTGGCAAGTTCCCACCATGCTTCCCGCTCGCTGTTATTCCCATTAGACCCCATGCCGAATGATATCTTTATTATAAATGAAATACTGCGAACTGGCTACACCAGACAACAGCATCTTGCATTTATATAGCACCTTGTAACATAGTAAAACGTCCCAAGGAGCTTCACAGGAATGATTATTAAACAAAATTTGACACCGAACCACATAAGGAGATATTGGGATAGGTGATAAAAAGCTTGGCGAAAGAGGTAGGTTTTAAGGAGGAGAGAGAGGTAGAGAGGCAGAGCGGTTTAGGGAGGGAATTCCAGAGCTTGGGGCCAAGGCGGCTGAAGACACGGCCAGCAATGGTGGGGCCTGTGCTAGTGGCACCGACAATACTATTCACAATATATATCGATGATTTGGATGAGGGAACCAAATGTAATATTTCCAAGTTTGCTGACAGCACAAAACTAGGTGGGATTGTGAGTTGTGAGGAGGATGCAAAGAGGCTTCAAGGCGATTTAGACAAGTTGAGTGAGTGGGCAAATACATGGTAGATGCAGTATAATGTGGATAAATGTGAAGTTATCCACTTTGGCAGGAAAAACAGAAAGGCAGAGTATTATTTAAATGGTGATAGATTGGGAAATGTTGATGTACAAAGGCACCTGGGTGTCCTTGTACACCAGTCACTGAAAGCAAACATGCAGGTGCAGCAAGCAGTTAGGATGGCAAATGGTATGTTGGCCTTCATTGCAAGAGGATTTGAGTACAGGAGCAAAGATGTCTTACTACAGTTGTACAGGGCCTTGGTGAGACCACACCTGAAGTGCTGTGTGCAGTGTTGGTCTCCTTACCCAAGAAAGGATACACTTGCCATAGAACTCAATTGCTACTTGGCCCTAAACAGACAACACAACATGGCTGATTACCTGACCAGGGTAAAGGATAGCAAACTGAGAAAAACCTTGACAATGTACAGACTTAGTGAACATAGCCTGGCGATCGAAAAAAGTAGACACAGGCAGACCCGGCTACCAAGAGAGGACAGGATATGCTCTCACTGCAGTCAGGGAGTGGTGGAGACAGAGATGCACTTCCTCACAGCTTGTAGAAAATATCAGGGCATAAGGGAGAATTTCTACCCAAAATTCACAAAAATATGCCCGGAATTCAGAAATTTGAATGACGACCAAAAACTCCCATACCTACAGGGGAAGAGAGAAATTGTGTAACCTTAGTGGCACACTATGTTACAGCTTGCCATAAACAGAGGGACAACCACTAAATATAAGAAAAGAGTATATACAAATTATATGAATGTATATTTATACACTCAGGGATATATCTGTTTATACACTGTATGGATAGATCTGTATTTTTGTGTACAGCCATGAATGTTTTTCGATGCTTTGGCAACATAAGATGTACCCTGTCATGCCAATAAAGCGATTTGAATTGAATTGAATTGAGTGCAGTGAAGGTTCACCAGACTGATTCCTGGGATGGCAGGACTGTCGTATGAGGAGAGATTGAGTCGACTAGGCCTGTATTCACCAGAGTTTAGCAGAATGAGAGGGGATCTCATTGAAACGTATAAAATTCTGACAGGGCTAGACAGACTGGATGCAGGGAGGATGTTTCCCCTGGCTGGGGGTCTAGAATGAGGGGGTCACAGTCTCAGGATATGGGGTAGGACATTTAGGACTGAGATGAGGAGAAATTTCTTCACTCAGAGGGTGGTGAACCTGTGGAATTCTCTACCACAGAAGGCTGTGGAGGCCAAGTTACTGAATATATTTAAGAAGGAGCTGGATAGATTTCTAGACACAAAAGGCATCAAGGGGTATGGGGAGAGAGCGGGAATATGGTATTGAGATAGAGGATCAGCCATGATCATATTGAATGGCGGACCGGGCTCAAAGGGCTGAATGGCCTACTCCTGCTCCTATTTTTCTATGTTTCTAATACCTCGCAGGTCACGCAGTCACCTATAACCTGAAATTATCCCTGCCGTTATTTGCCAAGACTACCAGGTGGGAATACTAGGCAGAATGGGTCTTCCCAGCCGCTGCACTTGAGAAACCTTGGCAAGTTTACTTTTGGGTTGCCGCTTGCTGTGTGAGACCTGCTCATTGGGAGGGAAGCTGCTACTATAACACAACATAAAAGCAACTATTAAGCAAGTCTACAGAGTTGTGTGTCACTGGCCTGTAACATTATTGGGCTGTCACCAATGTTCCTTTCTAGAGGTCCCGCGCAGCCGGCTCACTGGCTTTTAAATGGAAAAACTGCAGCCCGTTAAAAGGGGCCCGGCGGCCCCCAAAAAAATTAGAGCAAACTTTGCCTGTCACTGGGCTGCGCCACGTGTCACGGAATGCACAGCGTGTCACTGGGCTGTAACTTGGTTACTGGGTCACGATGCATCTTACGGTTGTTTACAGAATAACACACTATGCCTCTCTTCTCATTCCTTCTGCCGAGCACTTAGGGCATGGAAGATAATGCGTAAAATAAAAATTCTTATTGATCTTTGGCTGGCCAATGGCAGGAAATTTCTTGAGGATGACCAACTGGTTTCATCAAGTGCAGAAAGTCTTGGTTTAGAAAAAAGGGCCAAATCTAGTGATGTGGCAACCTTGAATGGTTGGGAAGCAGAAGAAGGCATTGAGAATTTATTCTGAGCTGTAGCATGGCATCATTTGTGGTCTTCCATCCCGGTTTGCATTGCACACTGCTACTTTAACCTTTTGAGTGGCACATTCCCAGCTTCCTTCTTTCCAAATGCAGCCACAATTCATATAATCTGCAAAACCCGATTTCCTGTAATTATCCTGTGAATTTGGAGAGCTCTGCTTGCATTTGACACGATTGTAATGGGCAGTCCTTACACTGCACAGAACCTAGAAGCCAGAACCACTGCTTGCTATGTTGATGCAAAAAATGCTGTGTAAAATGGACATTTTGGTCTGATTTAATGGCAGAAGCTTCTAATGTACACTTCATTGTCCATCCCCCTGATTTAATCCCTCAAAGAAGTTTGGAATCCTAGAGCAATCTGTGCTTATGATCCTCTTGTGCAGCATCTATTGTAGTGGTGACCTTACTTGTAGAATTATATAGCACATTCAACTTATCGTACCTGTGCCGGCTCTCTGAAAGAGCTATCCAATTTGTCCCACTCCCCTGTTCTTTCCTCATAGCCCTGCAAATCTTTCCTTTTTAGTATATATCCAATTCCAAAGTTACTATTGAATCTGCTTCCATCACCCTTTCAGGCAATGCATTCCAGATCATCATAACTCTCTACGTAAAACAGTTTCTACTCATTGTTAATGCAATGCCCTCTTTATTTTGCCAATTATCTTAAATCTGTGTCCTCTGGTTACCGACCCTCCTGTCAGTAGAAATAGTTTCACCCTATCTACTCTATCAAAACTGCATATAATTATGAATATCTCTATTAAGTTTCCCCTTAATCTTCACTGCTGTAAGGAGAACAATCCCAGTTGGAGCTGTGTTTTTTTAAAATTAATTCTGGTGCTTGTGGGCATCGCTAGCAAGGCCAACATTTATTGCCCATCCTTAGTTGCCCTCGAGAAGGTGGTGGTGAGCCGCTGCCTTAAGAGTGTGTGGTGAGGGTGCTCCCATAGTGTTGTTAGGGAGGGAGTTCCAAGATTTTGACCCAGTGATGATGAAGGAACAGTGATATATGTACAAGTCGGAGCAGGCTCGAGGGGCTGAATGGCCTACCCCTGTTCCTATTTTCCACCCAGGACAAGCCACCCCTTCCAGAACACGAGAGTCGGCGGAGACAACTGCGAGGGTGGGTGGCAGGAGAGAATTTAATTGCATGCTGAATTTTCTTTTCAATTTGATGTATAAATACTTGAAGGAAAGGCCAGTGCAACCAAGGTACAGAAATACATTTGGTTTTTATAAAGAGAGCCCGAGGCGCAGGTAGGCCCCACAGCAGCAGCGGCAGCAGTGCGGACCTGGGAGGCACGGTGAGGTGGCGGCAGTGATATAAAGATAGCCCGAGGCGCAGGTAGGCCCCACAGCAGCGGCGGCGGCAGTGCAGACCTGGGAGGAGCGGCGAGGCAGCAGCGGCGATACCAATTCAGCACCGGCAGAATTTTCAAAGAGTGACTTAAGAAGTCAAAAGTGACGTCGGCACAAGGGGAGGGAGCTGATTTGAGGCCAGTGTCGGGAGCGGAGAGAGCGACGGTACACGGCTTACCAATCTCACAGACCGGCGGCGGCGTTCCAGAGCCACGACACGATTCAAAAATTGACGCGGGCAAGAGGAAGCAGCTGATTGGGTGAGTACGGCCAGGTGAGTATTTATACTACTCTATAGTTTGACAGTTAAGATTAATAGTTTATAAAATTTAGACGGTCTTAATTTTTGTGGTTATAGTTTCTAAGGTCCCTGTTGTATATCGGGGAGTGCTAGTAACCAAGGGCCAAGAGTATATCTTTTAATTGTAGTGTAATTAGTGGTATTGGTTTGATTTAAATTAATTAAAGGGTAAGTCATGCCAGGACAGCTCGGCCCCATGGCATGCTCCTCCTGCGCTATGTGGGAAATCAGGGACACTTCCTGTGTCCCTGACGACCATGTGTGCAGGAAGTGTATCCAGCTGCAGCTACTGACAGACCGCATTGCGGCGCTGGAGCTGCGAATGGATACATACTGGAGCATTTGCGATGCTGAGGACATCGTGGATAGCACGTTTAGGGAGTTGGTCACACCGCAGGTAAAGGCTGCACAGGCAGGGAGGGAATGGGTGACCACCAGGCAGAGTAGTAGGCGCAGGCAGGTAGTGCAGGGGCCCCCTGTGGCCATCCCCCTCTCAAACAGATATACCAATTTGGATATTGTTGAGGGAGATGGCTTATCGGGGGAAGGCAGCAGCAGCCAACTTCCTGGTACCGTGGGTGGTTCTGCTGCACAGAACGGGAGGAAAAAGAGCGGGAGAGCTATAGTGATAGGGGATTCCATTGTAAGGGGAATAGATAGACGTTTCTGCGGCCGCAAACGAGACTCCAGGATGGTATGTTGCCTCCCTGGTGCAAGGGTCAAGAATGTCTCGGGGCGGCTGCAGGGCATTCTGGAGGGGGAGGGTGAACAGGGTGCATATAGGTACCAACGATACAGGTAAAAACCGGGATAAGGTCCTAAAAGCTGAATACAGGGAGTTAGGAGGTAAATTAAAAAATAGGACCTCAAAGGTAGTAATCTCAGGATTGCTAGCAGTGCCACGTGCTAGCCAGAGTATAAATAGAAGGATAGAAACATAGAAACATAGAAGATAGGAGCAGGAGTACGCCATTTGGCCCCTCAAGCCTGCTCCGCCATTCAATGAGATCATGGCTGATCATCCAAATTCAGTACCCTGTTCCTGCCTTCTCTCTATATCCCTTGATCCCGTTAGCTTTAAGAAATATATCCAACTCCTTCTTGAATATATTTAATGAATTGGCCTCTACTGCCTTCTTTGGCAGAGAATTCCACAGGTTCACCACTCTCTGGGTGAAGAAATTCCTCCTCATCTCTGTCCTAAATGGCTTACCCCTTATCCTTAGACTGTGACCCCTGGTTCTGGACTCCCCGACCATCGGGAACATCCTTCCAGCATCTAGTCTGTCTAGTCCTGTTAGAATTTTATAAGTTTCAATGAGATCCCCTCTCATTCTTCTAAACTCCAGTGAGTACAAGCCCAATCGACCCAATCTCTCCTCATACGTCATTCCTGCCATCCCAGGTATCAGCCTGGTGAATCTTCGCTGCACTCCTTCCATGGCAAGAACATCCTTCCTCAGATAAGGCGACCAAAACTGCACGCAATACTCAAGGTGTGGTCTCACCAAGGCCCTGTACAACTGCAGCAAGACATCCTTGTTCCTGTACTCAAACCCTCTCGCTACGAAGGCCAACATGCCATTTGCCTTCTTAACCGCATGCTGCACCTGCATGCTTACTTTCAGCGACTGGTGCACAAGGACGCCCAGGTCTCGTTGCACTTTCCCTTCTCCCAATCTAATGTCGTTCAGATAATTTGAGGCCAGTGGACTCTAGCATTTTCCCCACTACCGATGTCAGACTTACCGGTCTATAATTCCCCGTTTTCTCTCTACCACGTTTTTGAATAGTGGGGTTACATTAGCTACCCTCCAATCCATGGGAACTGTTCCAGAGTCTATAACATTTTGGAAGATGACCAGCAATGCATCTACTATTTCTACTTCTAGGGCCACTTCCTTAAGTACCCTATGATGTAGATTATCAGGGGATTTATCGGCCTTCAATCCCATCAATTTCCCCAACACCATTTCCCTACAAATACAGATTTCATTCAGTTCCTCCCTCTCATTAGACCCTATGGCCTAGAAATTTGGTGGGCTGCGCCACCAGTTAGCGCCGAAAGAGGGCACTTAGTGGGTTTAGTGCCACTGGCTGTGCCTCCCGCGAAATTTAGTGGGTCGCTAATGGCGGTGTTAGCCATTAGCGCTGTGTCGCCACCGATGACATCATCGGTGTGCGCAGCGCCCCGCTACCGCCCCGATCGCCAAATTTGGTAGTGCCCCCGCTGTAACGCCGGTCACAATTTGCGACCGGTTCAGGGGGCCCACCTGCGGCGGTAAGAGATGCGGGGCGGCCATTTTTTTTGCTGGCCGCCTGCCAGCACCTCTTCGCGCAGCCGTCCCCGGCCTCCTGAGCACCCCCCCCTCCCACCCCGCGCTATGCCGGCTGTCTCCCAAGAGCCCGGCACTTCTGCTCGGTGCCGAGCTCTTTTGCCGGCACTCGTAATCTCAGATCGCGCTGCAGCAGGCCCCTCCCCTTTAAGAAGGGGAAGAAGGCCTGCAGTACCGCAGCGCGCCGTGCCGCAGCGTGTGGCACTGCGGCACGTTGCGCTGCGATTTTCAGTTGCAGCGCCACAAGACGGATGCGGGGCGCCTCGAGTAGCACCGCGCTTCCGTTTGGGGCGCTCAAACTGAATTTCTGGCGGGCGCTCGCGACTCCTTCCGGGGCGGTACTTCCGGCGCCCTGGCGAGACTTTTGTGTCCTCCTTTGTGAAGACAGAACCACAGTATGTATTTAATTGGTCTGCCATTTCTTTGTTCCCCATTATAAATTCCCCTGATTCTGACTGCAAGGGACCTACGCTTGACTTCACCAATCTTTTTCTCTTCACATATCTATAGAAGCTTTTACAGTCAGTTTTTATGTTACCTGCAAGCTTAATCTCATATGCTATTTTCCCCCTCTTAATTAATCCCTTTGTCCTCCTTTGCTGAATCCTAAACTGCTCCCAATCCTCAGGTTTGCTGCTTTTTCTGGCCAATTTATATGTCCTCTCCTTGGATCTTATGCTATCCCTAATTTCCCTTGTTAGCCACGGTTGAGTCAACTTTTTTGTTTGATTTTTATGCCAAACAGGGATGAACAAATTCTGTAGTTCATCCATGCAATCTTTAAATGTTTGCCATTGCCTATCCACCGTCAACCCATTAAGTAACGTTCCCCAATCCATCCTAGCCAACTCATGCCTCATACCATCGTAGTTTCCTTTATTTAAATTCAGGACCCTAGTCTCCGAGTCAAATACTTCACGCTCTAACTTAATGAAGAATTCTATCATATTATGATCGCTCTGCCCCAAGCGGCCTCGCACAACAAGATTGCTAATTAATCCTTTCGCATTACATAATACCCAGTCTAAAATAGCCTGATCTCTAGTTGGTTCCTCGACATATTGGTCCAGGAAACCATCCCGTATACACTCCAGGAATTCCTCCTCCACAGCATTGTTACTAATTTGGTTAGCCCAATCTATATGTATGTTAAAGTCACCCATGATAACTGCTGTGCCCTTATTGCACGCGTCTCTAATTTCCCATTTAATGCCATCCCCAACCTCAGCATTACTGTTTGGGAGTCTGTATACAACTTCCACTAACGTTTTCTGCCCCTTGGTATTTCTCAGCTCTACCCATACAGATTCCACATCATCAGAGCTAATATCCTTCCTTACTATTGTGTTAATCTCCTCTTTAACCAGCAATGCTACCCCACCTCCTTTTCCTTTTGCCTGTCTTTCCTGAATATTGAATACCCCTGGATGTTAAATTCCCAGCCTTGGTCACCCTGGAGCCATGTCTCCGTAATCCCAATTATATCATATCCGTTTACATCTATTTGCGCAGCTAATTCATCCACCTTATTACGAATGCTCCTCGCATTAAGACACAAAGCCTTCAGGCTTGTTTTTTTTAACACTCTTAGACCTTTTAGAATTATTACTTAACTGTGGCCATGTTTTATTTACACCCTTTATTTCTCTGGCTGCCACTTTTGCTTTTCTCCTTCCTGACTTTTGCTTCTATCCTTGCTTCCCTTTCCTTTGTCTCCCTGCACAGATTCCCAACCCCCTGTCATTTTAGTTTAAACCCTCCCCAACAGCACAAGCAAACACTCCCCCTAGGACAACAGTCCCGGTCCTGCCCAGGTGCAAACCGTCCAGTTTGTACTGGTCCCACCTCCCCCAGAACCGGTTTCAGTGTCCCAGGAATTTGAATCCCTCCCCCTTGCACCATTCCTCTAGCCACATATTCATCTGAAATATCTGAAATAAATACATACTTTGGTTCTGTCTTCACAAAGGAGGACACAAATAACCTCCCAAAGATGTCGGGCAACATAGGGTCTAATGAAAGGGAGGAACTGATAGAAATCAGTATTTTTAGGGAAATGGTGTTTGGGAAATTGATGGGATTGAGGGCTGATAAATCCCCAGGGCCTGATAATCTACATCCTAGGGTACTTAAGGAAGTGGCCCTAGAAATAGTAGATGCATTGCTGGTCATCTTCCAAAATTCGATAGACTCTGGAACAGTACCCATGGATTGGCGGTAGCTAATGTTACCCCACTGTTCAAAAAGGGTGGCAGAGAGAAAACGGGGAATTACAGACTGTTAAGCCTGACATTGGTAGTGGGGAAAATGCTAGAATCCATTATAAAGGATGTAATAGCAGAGCACTTGGAAAAAAGTGACCGGATCGGACAAAGTCAACATGGATTTACAAAAGGTAAATCGTGCTTGACTAATCTACTGGAATTTTTTGAGGATGTAACTGGTAAAATAGATAAGGGAGAACCAGTGGATGTGGTGTATTTGGATTTTCAAAAGGCTTTCAATAAGTTCCCGCATAAGAGATTAGCGTGTAAAATTAAAGCACATGGGATTGGGGGCAAAGTATTGACTTGGATAGAGAACTGGTTGGCAGACAGAAAGCAAAGAGTTGGAATAAACGGGTCCTTTTCCGAGTGGCAGGCAGTGACTAGTGGGGTACCGCAGGGATCGGTCCTTGGACCCCAGATATTCACAATATATAGTAATGATCTGGACGAGGGAACTAGATGTAATATCTCCAAGTTTGCAGACGACACAAAGCTGGGTGGGCGTGTGTGCTGTGAGGAGGATGCCGAGAAACTCCAGTATGATTTGGACAGGTTGGGTGATTGGGCAGAAGCATGGCAGATGCAATATAACGTGGATAAATGCGAGGTTATCCACTTTGGTGTCAAAAACAGGAAGGCAGATTATTATCTAAATGGCAATAGATTGGGAGAAGGGGAATTGCGAAGAGACCTGGGCGTCCTTGTGCACCAGTTGCTGAAGGTAAGCATGCAGGTGCAGCAGGCGGTTAAGAAGGCAAATGGTATGTTGGCCTTCATAGCGAGAGGATTTGAGTACAGGAGCAAGGATGTCTTGTTGCAGTTGCACAGGGCCTTGGTGAGACCACACCTTGAGTATTGTGTGCAGTTTTGGTCGTCTTATCTGAGGAGGAATGTTCTTGCCGTGGAGGGAGTGCAGCGAAGATTCACCAGACTGATACCTGGGATGGCAGGAATGACGTATGAGGAGAGATTGGGTCGATTGGGCTTATATTCACTGGAGTTTAGAAGAATGAGAGGGGATCTCATTGAAACTTATAAAATTCTAACAGGACTAGACAGACTAGATGCAGGAAGGATGTTCCCGATGGCGGGGGAGTCCAGAACCAGGGGTCACAGTCTAAAGATAAGGGTTAAGCCATTTAGGACAGAGATGAGGAGGAATTTCTTCACCCAGAGAGTGGTGAACCTGTGGCATTCTCTACCACAAAAGGCAGTTGAGGCCAATTCATTAAATATATTCAAGAAGGAGTTAGATATATTTCTTAAGTCTAAAGGGATCAAGGGATATGGGGAGAAAGCAGGGACAGGATTCTGAATTTGGATGATCAGCCATGATCTCATTAAATGGCAGAACAGGCTCGAGGGGCCAAATGGCCTACTCCTGCTCCAATCTTCTATGTTTTTATGTTAACTTTTTTGTAAGAAAAAGTGTATAACTGGCTTTGTGAACTGTTTGTACATTTTTAAAATAAAACGCACAGGTTTCTTTCCTTTTTGACTTCTCTGCTTAGAACGGTTAAATCCAATAGTTCAGGGGCATTCCTTTGTAAGATCAAGTGTCTGGTCAGATACCATGGGACTGGAGTTTGGATAATGGCTGTAAGTCATTAGGGCAGCACTCTCTAGTTGAACTCTTGCAGTTGGGCATTGATTTATAACCTGGTGCTTCCTCTTAATCATTTCTTTCAAGTGCATGTCTAGTTGAGAGTAAGAAAATAAATTTTCCCCCTGCACAAAATTGGGGCAAGCAGTTTATTTGATACTCCAGGGGCGATTTTCTCACTGGAGGTGGGTTTGAAACATGCCTCCACTGATAGTTTTCAAAAAATTGAGATTTTCCCCATGATTGGCCACTTGATTTCAGAGGTGTGGGATGCCCTTGGTCAATTAGTGTTTTGGGACTGAAATTTGCCTCTGCTGACATCACTTTTCCAGTCTGATTTTATGGCTTCTTGCTCCCTTAGCTCATTCCACAGGATTTCTGCCTATCCTGCACCACCTGCAGCATATTTTGAGAAACCACTATGTCCAATTCCAAGGCAAGGAATTGGACATGGTGGTTTCTCGGATGAGGCGCTGCAAAAGTTGTTTGAGGGGGTGACAGCTAGCATGGAGGTGTTCTTCCACTCATCTGGGAGGAAGAGGCCTGCCAAAGAAACCTCTGTGGGTACAGCTGGCAAGGGATATAAGCTCCAGATCTGTGTGCAGATTGGGAGAATGTTTGTGTATTAATGAAATGCCATCCCTGTTGGAAAGCATTAAAAGGATTTGAAGCCAAAATGTTGGCATTATGGCATCTGTTCTTTCACCTTAGGCAGCTCCACACTTGCATTGTCAGGTTGGTGGCCTGAGTGGAAGGAGGCCAGAGAGTCATGTCCATTGTCAAGGATGTCCTAGGATGGAGCCAAGGACATGTGCCAACTTGGGCAACCTATGCGAATCTGGCCAGGACAAGTTCATCCCTTGCATCCTGGGCAGCCATGCGTTCGCGTGCTGCCGCTGGTCGATACATCGGCGCTCTGACCTCCTCCTGCTCCTTCTCCTCCTCAGCTTCTTCCTCATCCTCATTTGAGGAAGGCTGGAACTGAGCCGCTTGCTCATCAGGAAGCTGCAAGCCACGTGCTGTACGATGTTGTGCAGTGTACAGCAGACCACGACCATTCTGGAGACCCTGTATGGTGTATACTGCAGGGCTCCACCTGATCGGTCAAGGCAACAGAAGCGCATCTTCAACAACCCAGTGGTTTGCTCTATGATGGACCTGGTTGAAGTGTGGCTGCCCGTTGTAGCACTCTTCAGCCTCGTTAGCTGGCCTGTTCGGCGTCATTAGCTACTTCTTCAGGGGATAGCCTTTGTCACCAAGGAGCCATCCGTTAAGCTGGTTTGGTGGATTGAAAAGCGGAGGAACACTTGAGTGCCGCAGGATGAAAGAGTCATGACAACTTCCACAGAACTTGGCGCAAACATGCAAGAACTCCTTGTGGTTACACACCAGCTGTACGTTGAGGGAGTGGAAGCCCTTTCGGTTGACAAAGATAGCTGGGTTGTGATGGGGTGCCCTAAGGGCCACATGTGTGCAGTCTATGATGTCCTGCACCATTGGCATGCCTGCCATATTTGCGAATCCAACCGAATGGACGGTTATACTTGCTTGATCCCTAGTGAACTGGATGTAATTGTGGGCCTTAGCAAAAAGGGCATCGGTAACCCTGGGTGATGCAACTGTGGGCGGCCGACTGGGAGATGCCGCTGATGTCTGCTGATGGTCCCTCGATGGAGCCTGAGGCAAAGAAGTTGAGTGCGGTGGTGACTTTAACAGCCACTGGTAAGGGGTGTCCACCCGTTTCTCTGGGTACCAGGTCTTGCTGCAGCAGGCCGCAGATCTCTCGGACAACCTCTCGCGAAAGTCTTAGCCACCTTTGGCTCTGCTGCTCACTGATGTTGTGGTAGCTCATCCTTTGTCTGTAAACCCTCTGTCGGGGGTATCTCCTGCAGCGAGGTGCCTCAATGCGCTGGTGCCTTCTGCCCTGTGCAGCATCAGGTGTCTGAGCAGGAGGTTGGAGCTCCTGCTGATGTTGCTGCTGAGCTGCCTGGTTCTGCTGCTGCCCTGGATGGTTCTCATCCTCATCTAAGGTCCATGCAGAAAGAAAATGAATGCTGCTGCAGATGCCTCCTTTGGGGAAGCGCTCATTGCAAGCAGGGAGAGGGTCTTCCAAGGCGGTCCCACATTTGATTGAGTCAAGCTGCAGCACCTCCGACTTCGGAAGGCCTTCTAAAAGTGCTCAGAGACCTTTTAACGCCAAGGTTTGGCACCTGCAAGTAATCCTTGCTGCAGTAAATGATGTCTTGTTAGACCTGCAGCAGTGAGGAGGACACCCACGAGTCAACCGGCCAGGTTTACCTGGCGTGGTTCAGGAGGTGAGTGGAACACGCCGAAATGCTGGAGAAATCACAAGGGCCTCTCAAAATAGGCTTAGAAAGGCCCTTAACGAGCATTTGAGGATGTTAAATAGCACAATGGCTAGCTGGAGGCGGGAGCATTTCCCGACCTCCAAAACCGGCACTGGCAAAATCCCGCGGAGGCGGGTTGGAGGCGGGTTCTGAACCCAACTCCTTTGAATCTGATTTCCCTGCCTTTCCCGCCTCCTCCGACGTCAGAAAATCGCCCCCTCCGTGTCCAATTTGACACAGAACTGTTTGCATGTCTACCAAATGCAGACGATAGTGTTTAGCAGGAGCTTTGCCATTGGGATTTTCTTGCTTGCAAGCCCCTAAAATTTGAATTGGTTCCCTATACTTTCAGAAGTGTCAGTGACAGCGGCACTCTTGTAAATTCCCGTATTAAAATTGCAGATTTTAAAAGAAAGAAATGGTGGCAGTAAATGTTAGGTGACGAGCAGCCACTTGACCAGAGAGAACGCAGCACAACTAGTGGCCAAACAGGGTTGTTAAGGCTGAATGCGCAAATTACATGCTGAGAGAGTCTGGGGGTAATGTAACCTAACTTGCCAGATGGGAAACCCACAGGATCGGGTGGAAGGATTGTTTTACACCCCGCCCAATATTACTTCCCACTGACTTCAACGAAGAGAAAAATCAGGCGGGGTATAAAGCCAGGTGTTGCACCCAATCCTGTCAGTTTCCCGACAGGCGGGTTAAGTTAAAATTGCCCCCAATTTAAATATTTTATTTGGTTCCCAACTTACATTTCCCCCCTATATTCTGCTCTTCCAGTAGCTCATGCTGAGCCTTTGCCCAAATGGATGGGTTGTTCAACTTACTGGTCAGGTCTCAGCCAAAGTTCTCGCATTATTTTTCCAGTGAGAGATTTGTGCGAGAGAGTAATTTGGGCCTGACCTGTTCTCCAGTTTCCCCGCCCTTGTGTGGACTGCTCGACAGCTTCTTACACATGCCGAGCTGAAACCAGCAGCTCCAATATGCAGGAAGCCAAGTGTGTGAACTGTGCCCCGACTGCTCTGTGACGCAGTATGACTGAGTTGCAACAGGTCCAATTGTTTGTTTATAACAACAGCAACAACTTGCATTGATATGGCACCTTTAATTCCATTAAAAATACCCAAGGTGCTTCACAGGAGCGTTATCAGACAATATTTGACACCGATCCACACACGGAGATATTCGGACAGGTGACCAAAAGCATGGTCGAAGTGGTAGGTAGAGAAGCAGAGAGGTTTACAGAGGGAATTCCAGAGCTTTGGCCCAGGTAGCTGAAGGCACGGCCGCCAGTGGTAAAGCGTTGAAAATCGGGGATGCACATGAGGGTAGAATTGGAGGAGTGCAGAGATCCCGGAGGGTTGTAGAGCTGGAGGAGGTTACAGAGATAGTGAGGGGCGAGACTATGGAGGGATTTGAAAACAAGAATGAGAATTTTAAATTGGAGGTGTTACCAGACCGGGAGCCGATGTAGGTCAGCGAACAGAGGAGTGACAGGTGAACGGGACTTGGTGCGAATTAGGATACGGGCAGCAGAGTTTTGGATGAGCTCAGGTTTACAGAGAGTGGATGGGCACCAATTGATAATTTATTACAGCGTGATGCAGATTTTTAAACTTTGTATTCAGTAATGTCTATGCCAATCTATAATTATGTTTTAAATTAATCATATATTTCCCACACTGCGTTAGATATGTTACCCACTCAGTTCGTGTTAACTACATGGTGGCTACATAGGTCACTGAGATAAATTTGGTTTTAATATTAATATTCTATATCAGTTTGGGTGGTTATAAGTATTTGCTGGAACTCTCTCATTTCTCTGGTTTATAAATGAGTCCCAGCACTTTACCGCGTGTAGAAATCTAAATTTACAGCAAACATTAAATAAAGGATCATTTATCATCTCTCCATGATCAGATATTCAGTCTCCAGTTGTAAGTAAATTCTCAGCTGAAGTAAATCTCTGCTACCTATGTGGTGCTGCACAGTTTGAGTTTGGCTGGTGAGGTTATGGGGAACTGTGGCTGTTTTAGTCAGTATTTTGGTGACTCCGAAAGGATTGTTGCTGCCAAGCCCTTCCACTGGCCTTGCTCTAGATCTTGTCGCTCTATGAGTCACCAAATAAATCTGCTCCTGGATTAAGATCTTTCCCAGTTGTGGTGGGATTGAGGATTAAATTTGGGGGTTATGGGTGATCTTCGAAAGTCGGCTGAACTTATTTCATAATTGGCTTTATTTAGTTTATTTTTTTCAGGGAGAATCTATACTCGGTGAATGTGACAAATTGAGGGGGGATTTTTTGGGGGGTCAATACGTTTCCTGAAACTTGGCTTTTATGCCAACAACTCTTCCTCTCCCCTCCCTTCCTCCTGGCCTTGCACAAAAAGGGGAGGTTGAGTACCCCTTTCTTAACTGCACTCCTTTTGAGCGTCCCTGATTATAATCGCTCAACCATTGGTGGCTGTGCCTTCAGCTGCCAAGGCCCTAAGCTCTGGAATTCCCTCCCTAAACCTCTCCGCCACGCTACCTCTCTTTCCTCCTTTAAGATGCTCCTTAAAATCTACCTCTTTGACCAAGCTTTTTGGTCATCTGCCCTTACAATCTCATTATGTGGCTCGTTGTCAAATTTTGTTTCATAATGCTCCTGTGAAGCGCCTTGGGATGTTTTACTACGTTAAAGGCACTATATAAATATAAGTTGTTAACAAATTCTATTTTAACCACTGCATGGGAAATGCATCAGCACAAATGTGTTGGGGAAACTGACCAAATAGCCCTAGGCCTCTTTTGTGCTGTTCCTATTCTGGGATAAGAACAGCAAATGGCAATTTGCATGAAGAGGGGAGAAAATAATGAAATGGGGATTCATAACTTTTTTTAACAATGTGATAATTGTTAATGCAATGCCAATCAACCTCTCTGGCCCAGAAATTGAACAATTTAAACTGTTCAATCTCATTCCTGCGTGTAGTAAATTGTTGTTGGAGATTTTTAAAATTTCAAATTTTAATTTTTTTTCTTGTTTTTCTTTTCTGTCTCTTTTCTCTCTCTCTCTCTTAATCCAATGTTTCACTTCCTGTACCTGATTTGACTCTAATTGACACTATTTCTTTCTCAATCCTTAAATCTCATTGGTTAAAGAGATAGACTGTTGGTACCGCAGTTCACTAAGGTCCCAGATGTCCCATTGGCCTCTCCATGCCGTTATCAGCTCACACTTCCAGCAAGTTACGGCACAAAAAAAATTTCAAGCTGAAGGGCGCAGGAAAAAAAGTCTAACTAACTGGGCATGCCGCAAGATGCCCCATTCCAGCAAGATCCAGCCCAATAATTTGATAGATGAATTTCTTTATATTTTCTTCTCCCCTCAGTTTCTCCCTTTTTATTCTCCTGAAGCTAGTGTATAGCTCCACTGGTGATGACATCTCTTTTGTACCTCTCCTAGGTGCCAAGTACACTGAAGCCACTTGATGCTCAGCTAGCTGATGTTATTTAACTCGGCACAGGGCAGAGATCAAAGATGTGACCTTTGGATTTGTATGACTTAGTCCTACTGCATGCATTGTTTGTAACTGAAGTGCAATTTAGGGGAGTCAGGTAGAACATACTTAATGCCTCCAAGTCCCGTCCTTTGCCCGCTGATCTACATTGGCTCCTGGTCCGGCAATGCCTCAAATTTAAAATTCTCGTCCTTGTGTTCAAATCCCTCCACTGCCTCGCCGCTCCCTATCTCTCTAACCTCCTCCAGCACTATGACCCTCTGAGGACTCTATGCTCCTCCAGTTCTGGCCTCTTGTGCATCTCTGATTCCCTTCACCCCACCATTGGCGGACGTGCCTTCAGCTACCTAGGCTCTAAGCTCTGGAATTCCCTTCCTAAACCTTTCTGCCTCTCTATCCTCCTTCAAGACACTCCTTAAAGCCTACTTCTTTGACCAAGCTTTTGATCATCTGCCCTAATTTCTCCTTATGTGACTCGGTGTCAAATTTTGTCTTATAATACTCCTGTGAAGCGCCTTGGGATGTTTTACTACATTAAGGGCACTATATAAATATAAGTTGTTGTTGACATAGAGTGAACGCAATGTCAGGCTTGACTTGATGGTGTCCATGGTCAAGAATCACTGTCTTGCATGAAGAATGCCATATTTCGAATACTGTGACAGTTCTGGTCTCCATATTGCAAAAAGGATACAGAGGCACTGGTGAATGTGCAAAAAAGATTCACTAGAATTATACCAGAACTGAGAGGTTATAACTGTCCGGAAAGGCTGAACAGGCTGGGGCTCTTTTCTCTGGAAGAGAGGTGACCTAAAAGAGGTCTTTAAAATTATGATGGTACAATAGATGTAGAGAAGATTTTTCGACTGCAGGGTAGTCCCAAATCTAGGATCATCATAAATATAAGATAGTCACTAATAAATCTAATAAGGAATTCAGGAAAACTTCTTTACCCAGAGTGGTTAGAATGTGGAACTTACTACCACAAAGAGTAGTTGAGGCAAATAGCCTCGATCCATTTAATGGGAAGCTAGATGGTACGTGAGGGAGAAAGGAATAGAAAGGTATGCTAATAGGGTTAGATGAAGTAGGGTGGGAGGAGACTTGTGTGGAACATCAACACCGCCATAGACCAGTTGGGCCGAATGACCTGTTTCTGTGCTGTAAATTCTATGTAATTCTATGAAAGGGGAAAGAAGACTAAAAACAATGATAACTTGGGTGACTGACTGTCGGTAAGTTCATGAGTCTGGTGTGGTTCATGAATCCAATGTGCAGTTTTAATCCTTCCTGATGCTTTCTGACAGCAGATCCCTGAGTGTTGTGTTGCAATTGCAAAACACAATTTCTCATTTAACAGTGTTAAATAACACTGCATCAAAGTGAAAATATAATCTGTGGACACTGAATCATTCATGAAGTTACCTGTTACATGCTCTGATTAACATAAATTGCTGAACTTGTTTGTTTGCATTAATATTTAAGTATGTGTGCTATACACAAGTGTAAAAGCTGAGTCTAGTTTGCCCTAAAGATTCAATTTTAGTAGATGACTGGGTGCACCTAGTTGCTGTTAGTGGTCACCTGGATCCTTTGAGGGAAGGACCAGCCTGACCCATTTGCATCCCTTCTTTTCCAATGGTGAAAATGGTCAGTAGATCACAAAGTTGACTGATAAAAAATAATTTGAGGGAAACTGTGACAGGCCCCTTTCCAGTATTATTCCTTGAATACTTGTCTTGCAGTGGAAGCACTAAGATAGTGGTCAGAAAGAGGGAAAAATTTGAGAGGTTACATTGATAGGGTGGCCAAAGGGGCATACAGGCAAAGTGTAAGAAGCATTGAGTGAGCAAGGTGATGATTGGCGTTAATGGTAAATTAGGGTAAGCATTGAGTGAGCAAGGTGATGATTGGCGTTAATGGTAAATTAGGGTTGATGGCATATGGAGCAGATAGGAGAGGGACTTGGAGACATGGTGTAATGCAAGCAGGCATTTGGGTCTGAAACTAGAGTATTAAACTTAAATAAAGGCTATTACAAAGGTATGAGGAGAGAGTTGGCTGAAGTGGACTGGGAAAGTAGATTAGAAAGTAAGACGGTAGAAAAGCAATGGCAGACATTTAAAGAGATACTTCATGACTCTCAACAAAGATATATTTCAGTGAGAAAGAAAGACTTGAAGAGAAGGATGAACCAACCATGGCTAACCAAGGAAGTTAAGGATGTTATCAAATTGAAAGAAAAGGCATACAATGTTGCAAAGATTAGTGGTAGGCCAGAAGATTGGGAAAATTTTAGAAACCAGCAAAGGATGACGAAAAAAATAATAAAGAGGGAGAAAATAGCTTATGAGAGTAAACTAGCAAGAAATATAAAAACTGACAGTAAGAGCTTCTACAAGTATATAAAAAGGAAGAGAGTAACTAAAGTAAACATTGGTCCCTTAGAGGACGAGACTGGGGAAATAATAATGGGAAACAAGGAAATGGCAGAGGCATTGAACAAATATTTTGTATCTGTCTTCACAGTAGAGGACATTAAAAACATCCCAGTAGTAGAAAATCAAGGGGCAAAAGGGAGGGAGGAACTTAAAATAATCACTATCACTAGAGAAAAAGTGCTAGGCAAACTTATGGGTCTAAAGGCTGACAAGTCCCCTGGACCTGATGGCCTGCATCCTAGGGTCTTAAAAGAAGTGGCTATAGAGATAGCGGGATGCATTGGTTGTAATCTTCCAAAATTCCCTTGACGCTGGAAAAGTCCCAGCGGATTGGAAAACCACAAATGTAACACCCTTATTCAAAAAAGGAGGGAGACAGAAAGCAGGAAACTATAAGCCAGTTAGTCTAACATCTGTCATTGGCAAAATGCTCGAACCCATTATTAAGGAAGTAGTAGCAGGGCATTTAGAAAATCATAATACAATCAAACAGAGTCAACATGGTTTTATGAAAGGGAAATCGTGTTTGACAAAATCTATTTAGCGTTCTTTGAGGAGGTAACGAGCAGGGTGGATAAAGGGGAACCAGTAGATGTAGTGTATTTCGATTTCCAAAAGGCATTTGACAAGGTGCCACATAAAAGGTTACTGCATAAGATAAGAGCTCATGGTGTTGGGAGTAATATATTAGATTGGATAGAGGATTAGTTAACTAACAGAAAACAAAGAGTCAAGATAAATGGGTAAATTTCAGGATGGGAACCTGTAACTAGTGGGGTGCCACAGGGATCAGTGCTGGGGCATCAACTATTTTCAATCTATATTAATGACTTGGATGAAGGAAGCGAGTGTATTGTAGCCAAATTTGCAGACGATAGAAAGATAGGTGGGAAAGCAAGTTGTGAGGAGGACATAAAGGGCTGGATTTTCATTGAGGAGTCGGGTAGGAGGTGGGACTACAACTTTCAGGGTTGTAGTCCCGCCTCTATCGAGTTCTAGCCAACCCACGCGATTTTGACTTGATTGACCTTGTTGAGCCCGCCCAGCAGGCTCAGCAGGCCAATTAAGGGCCACCCGGCAGCAGGTGACGTCACAGATTGATATTTCATCTGTCAAGACCTTTTGACAGATGAAATATCAGCATTTCACAGCTGTTTGAAGCTGTCAAACACTGACAATCTGTACTCTAAGTTAATTCCTTCCTCTCAGGATGATTTAGAGATCTCTCCGGAACAGAAAGCTGAATACTGCAATTTTTGACAGCTCGCAGCCATTCTGCTTTCTGTGCCGGTGAGATGAGGGTCTCCCGAGACCTGAAGGAAGGAAGGCTGTAAAGGTAAGTAAAGGTATGTAAAACTTCTTTAAACATTTTACACACACCAAACACACTTACCTTTGCACTTATGCACCCATCACTCACCTGAACACCGGACATCTCGACCCCTCCAAGCCGTTAATCCCGACGGTCCGCCTCCTCTAACTTGGCGTGGTTTGGAGCCATCGGGAATCCCACACTTTAACATTAAAAATAGGGATTAGGCTAAAAACTGCCTGTTAACTACCTGTTAACAGGCAGTTAATTGGCACTAATCCCCTTCCCGCCTCGGGGAGGCTGGTCCCAGTGCGGGGCGTGTATCCACCTCCTTTGAAACTGGCATGGAGGCGGGTTGGGGCGGGATGGGTTCGTGCCCCCCGATTTCAGGATTTTAACCCCCCCCACGCCTCCAATCCCGCCTCCACGGCCCAATGAAAATCCAGCCCAAAGAGTCTGCAAAGGGATATAGATAGGTTGAGTGAGTGGGCAAGAATTTGGCAGATGGAGTATAATGTGGGAAAATGAGAAGTTATCCACTTTGGTAGGAAGAATAGAAAGAAAAATATTATTTAAATGGAGAAAGACTACAGAATGCGGTGGTACAGAAGGATTTGGATGTCCTCGTATATGAAACGCACAAAGTTAACATGCAGGTGCAGCATGTAATTAGGAAGGCAAATGGAATGTTGGCCTTTATTTCAAGGGGGATGGAGTATAAAAGTAGGGAAGTCTTGCTACAACTGTATAGGGTGCTGGTGAGACCACACCTAGAGTACTGCGTACAGTTTTGGTCACCTTATTTAAGGAGGAATATACTTGCATTGGAGGCAGTTCAGAGAAGGTTCACTAGGTCGATTCCTGGGATGGAAGAGTTGTCTTATGAGGAAAGGTTGAGCAGGTTGGACCTATACTCATCTGAGTTTAGAAGAATGAGAGGGGATCTTATTGAAACATATAAGATTCTGAGGGGGTTGGACAGGGTAGATGCTGAGAGAATGTTTCCCCTCGTGGGGGAATCTAGAACGAGGAGGCATAGTCTCAGAATAAGGGGTCGCCCATTTAAGATGGCGATGAGGAGGAATTTCTTCTCTGAGGGTCGTGAATCTTTGGAATTCTTTACCCCAGACAGCTGTGGAAGCTGAGTCTTTGAATATATTCAAGGCTGAGATAGATTTTTGAGCAACAGGGGAATCGAGGGTTATGGGGAATGGCCAGGAAAATGGAGTTGAGGCCAAAATCGGATCAGCCATGATCTCATTAAATGATGGAGCAGGCTCAAGGGGCCAAATGGCCTGCTCCTGCTCCTATTTCATATTCTTATGGCCTTCGTGTCTCAAATAAGAACATTAGAATGGAGGGGCGGTATCAGAATATGAAGATAAGAAAGACTTACATTTATATAGCGCCTTTCACGACCTCAGGATGTCCCAACACACTTTACAGCCAATTAAGTACATTTTTTGAAGTGTAGTCACTGCTGTAATGTAGGAAACGTGACGGCTAAAATTGCAGACAGCAAGGTCCCACATACAGAAACGTGGTAGACCAGATAATTTGTTTTTTAGTGATGTTAGTTGAGGGATAAATATTGGCCAGGACACTGGGGAGAACTCCCCTGCTCTTCTTCGAAATAGTGCCACGGGACCATTTACATCCTCCTGAAAATGTAGACGGGGCCTCGGTTTAGCATCTCATTCGAAGGATGGCACCTCCAACAGTGCAGCACTCCCTCAGTACTGCACTAGTGTCAGCCTAGATTTTGTGCTCAAGTCTCAGTGTGGGACTTGAACCCACAACCTTCTGACTCAGAGGCGAGAGTGCTACCCACTAAGCCACGGCTGAAGGGAAAAGTAGAAGGTGTTTCGAGGGAATTTTAAAAATGATTTTTCTTTGTGTGTTCCAGTGGCAGATGAAAGCAACGTTGGATCTCTGGCAATGCACCAATACGGTAAGATGTTGGAAGGTTTGTCGTGCAGTAATTCGTTCCCATCAGTTCAATCTTTAGTTTACGCTCCATTCACTCGAAATCAGCCTGATTTATTTCCCTACTTCAATTTTTTTTTAATGTTGTGAAATATTTTCTGTTTCCCATAAAATCTGTTGTGCAAGCTGAACCTCCAGTCAGATTTTTTCCCTTAATATTGAGGCAGAGAATCTTGTAGCACAGCAGCAGGCCATTCAGCCCATCGTGTCTGTACTGGCTCTTTGAAAGAGCTATCTAGTTAGTCCCACACTCCTGCTCTTTCCCCATAGCTCTGCAAATTTTTCCTTTTTTACGTCCCTGAAAACCCCCTGGTTCACTATAAACACAAATAAAAATAGCATAAAAATCATGTTTTTTACCATATTCCTAAATGAATGGAGCGGCTGTAGGGCATTCTGGAGGGGGAGGGTGAACAGCCAGTTGACATGGTGCATATAGGTACCAACGGTATAGGTAAAAACTGGGATGAGGTGCTAAAAGATGAATATAGGGAGTTAGGAGGTAAATTAAAAAATAGGACCTTCGTAGCGAGAGGGTTTGAGTACAGGAACAAGGATGTCTTGCTACAGTTATACAGGGCCTTGGTCAGACCACATCTGGAGTATTGTGTGCAGTTTTGGTCGCCTTATCTGAGGAAGGATGTTCTTGCCATGGAAGGAGTTCAGCAAAGATTCACCAGGCTGATACCTGGGATGGCAGGAATGACGCATGAGGAGAGATTGGGTCGATTGGGCTTATACTCGCTGGAGTTTAGAAGAATGAGAGGGGATCTCATTGAAACTTATAAAATTCTAACAGGACTGGACAGACTAGATGCAGGAAGGATGTTCCCGATGGTCGGGGAGTCCAGAACCAGGGGTCACAGTCTAAGGATAAGGGGTAAGCCATTTAGCACAGAAATGAGGAGGAATCTCTTCACCCAGAGAGTGGTGAACCTGTGGAATTCTCTACCACAGAAGGCAGTAGAGGCCAATTCATTAAATATATTCAAGAAGGAGTTGGATATATTTCTTAAGGCTAAAGGGATCAAGGGATATGGGGAGGAAGCAGGGACAGAGTACTGAATTTGGATGATCAGCCATGATCGCATCGAATGGCGGAGCAGGCTCGAGGGGCCGAATGACCTACTCCTGCTCCTATCTTCTATGTTTCTATGACCTCAAAGGTAGTAATCTCTGGAATGCTACCAGAGCTACATGCTAGTCAGAGTAGTCATAGAAGGATATTTCAGATGAATACGTAGCAAGAGGAATGGTGCAAGGGGGAGGGATTCAAATTCCTGGGACATTGGAACCGGTTCTGGGGGAGATGGGACCACTACAAACTGGACGGTTTGCACCTGGGCAGGACCGGGACCGATGTCTTAGGGGGAGTGTTTGCTAGTGCTGTTGGGGAGGGTTTAAACTAAAATGGCAGAAGGTTGGGAAGCTGTGCCGGGAGACAGAGGAAAGGGAAGCAAGGATAGAAGCAAAGGACAGGAAGGAGAAAAGCAAAAGTGGCAGTCAGAGAAATCAAGGGTTTAAATCAAACATGGCCGCAGTAAATAATAATTCTAAAAGGTCTAAGAGTGTTAAAAAAACAAGCCTGAAGGCTTTGTGTCTTAATGCGAAGAGCATTCGTAATAAGGTGGATGAATTCGCTGCACAAATAGATGTAAACGGATATGATATAATTGGGATTACGGAGATATGGCTCCAGGGTGACCAAGGCTAGGAATTCAACATCCAGGGGTATTCAATATTCAGGAAAGACAGGCAAAAGAAAAAGGAGGTGGGGTAGCATTGCTAGTTAAAGAGGAGATTAACACAATAGTAAGGAATGATATTAGCTCTGATGATGTGGAATCTGTATGGGTAGAGCTGAGAAATACCATGGGGCAAAAAACGTTAGTGGGAGTTGTATACAGACTCCCAAACAGTAATGCTGAGGTTGGGGATGGCATTAAACGGGAAATTAGAGACACGTGCAATAAGGGCACAGCAGTTATCATGGGTGACTTTAATATACATATAGATTGGGCTAACCAAAGTAGTAACAATACTGTGGAGGAGGAATTCCTGGAGTGTATATGGGATGGTTTCCTGGACCAATATGTCGCGGAACCAACTAGAGATCAGGCCATCTTAGACTGGGTATTATGTAATGAGAAAGGATTAATTAGCAATCTTGTTGTGCGAGGCCCCTTGGGGCGGAGCGATCATAATATGATAGAATTCTTCATTAAGATGGAGAGTGAAGTATTTGACTCAGAGACTAGGGTCCTGAATTTAAATAAAGGAAACTACAATGGTATGAGCCGCGAGTTGGCTAGGATGGATTGGGGAACGTTACTTAAAGGGTTGATGGTGGATAGGCAATGGCAAACATTTAAAGATCGCATGGATGAACTACAGAATTTGTTCATCCCTGTTTGGCATAAAAATAAAACAAAGAAGGTGACTCAACCGTGGCTAACAAGGGAAATTAGGGATAGCATAAGATCCAAGGAGAGGACATATAAATTGGCCAGAAAAAGCAGCAAACCTGAGGATTGGGAGCAGTTTAGGATTCAGCAAAGCAGGACAAAGGGATTAATTAAGAGGGGGAAAATAGAGTATGAGATTAAGCTTGCAGGTAACATAAAAACTGACTGTAAAAGCTTCTATAGATATGTGAAGAGAAAAAAATGGGTGAAGTCAAGCTTAGGTCCCTTGCAGTCAGAATCAGGGGAATTTATAATGGGGAACAAAGAAATGGCTGACCAATTAAATACATACTGTGGTTCTGTCTTCACAAAGGAGGACACAAATAACCTCCCAGAGATGTCAGGGAACATAGGGTCTAATGAGAGGGAGGAACTGATTGGCACTAGATTGGGAGAAGGGGAAGTGCAAAGAGACCTGGGTGTTCTTGTGCACCAGTCGCTGAAGGTAAGCATGCAGGTGCAGCAGGCGGTTAAGAAGGCAAATGGTATGTTGGCCTTCATAGCGAGAGGATTTGAGTACAGGTGCAAGGATGTCTTGCTGCAGTTGTACAGGGCCTTGGTGAGACCACACCTTGAGTATTGTGTGCATTTTTGGTCGCCTTATCTGTGGAAGGATTTTCTTGCCATGGAGGGAGTGCAGCGAAGATTCACCAGACTGATACCTGGGATGGCAGGAATGACGTATGAGGAGAGATTGTGTCGATTGGGCTTATATTCGCTGGAGTTTAGAAAAATGATAGGGGATCTCATTGAAACTTATAAAATTCTAACAGGACTAGACAGACTAGATGCAGGAAGGATGTTCCCGATGGCGGGGGAGTCCAGAACCAGGGGTCACAGTCTAAGAATAAGGGGTAAGCCATTTAGGACAGAGATGAGGAGGAATTTCTTCACCCAGAGAGTGGTGAACCTGTGGAGTTCTCTACCACAAAAGGCAATTGAGGCAAATTCATTAAATATATTCAAGAAGGTGTTAGATATATTACTTAAGGCTAAAGGGATCAAGGGATATGGGGAGAAAGCAGGGACAGGGTTCTGAATTTGGATGATCAGCCATGATCTCATTAAATGGCGGTGGAGGCTCGAGGGGCCGAATGGCCTACTCCTGCTCCTATCTTCAAAAAAAACCACGGATACGCGAATTTCACGGCCGTGGATGACAAAAATTGTCGCAGAGGGGAAACCGCGAATACCTGAAATCGGCGTATGGCAAACCAGTGATTGGTGAGGGATCCCTGTTTATATCCAATTCGCTTTTGAAAGTTACTATTGAATCTGCTTCCATCGACCTTTCAGGCAGTGCATTCCAGATTGCGTAAAAAAAAAAAAAAAATCTCCTTATTTCCATTCCCTGGTTCTTTTGCCAATTAACTTACATCTGTGCCCAAGATCCCATGTGCTTCTTTCAACAGCCTTATCAATTTGTCATGCCACCTTCAACGATTTGTGTATGTGAACCCCAATAATTTAACTGTTTTGTCTTTTGAGGGGAGGACAATGCAAGCGTGAAAAAGGGATGCATCTTTTAGTCCGGATCTTACAGTACATAAGCCCTCCTTCTGCAGATGATTGCACCATCTCTTGTGGTGTTGCTCCTTGTTGTGGCATCATTGCTGATTTTATTCTGTTCTGTTTGAGCACCTGTTAGGTGGTTATTTTCTTGGTGCCAAAATCTGCGCCCACTCCGTGTCTGTCTTGTTTGCTAATAAGAGCAGTGTCACACCAACCTTCCTGAGATTATCTGGCAGGTTAATAACGTGAGAGGATAGCTCAGTGACGTAACTTGTATTTTATCACGTCTGCTGTGGAAAAAAATGATTCATTTCATTCTAGATTATTCCCTTCCCTGCACGTTCCTCAAGGAAATAGAAAAATCGTTTGCAAAAAAATAAAATCTGCAGTAGAACAAACTTCCCGTGGTGATCGACATGGGGATGAAGCAGCTGAGGTTTTGGAGCAGGCTGTTTTTAGGAACTGATCCTGCCACAAACTCCCCATCGAGGCAGTAATATCCATTTAATAGCGCATCACGTTGCGACCCATATTCCCCATTCTCATCAGTGCACAGCGTAATCTATCAAAGGGACATCACTGTCCCTATAACTTTGTTAGGCAAGCTTTTTTTGTTTTTAATCTATTTATAAGCGCACATCATGTTGTGTTGCTTGTGGGTAATGCCAAAATGATTCTCGACTTCCAGAACAGAGCGATTAAAATTCCCTGCCCAAAAAGGGTGTTGATGCTCTTGTAATTATTAGCTCCTGACTGGAATCTAGCCAGCATAAGTGTCCTAACCTCTACCTGTCCTGTTTTGCAAATATAAAAACTCACTTTGTCAAACAGTTTTTTTTTGTGTTGCATACTTCATATCATATAAATGATTAACGCCTGATTTATTTGCAAAGTTAAAATCATAATGGGCTGGAGCGTGGCATCTCGCAGCAAGCTCCGTTAAGTCGACTTATTTCCGCACCCTTCAGCTCATCATTTTTTTGCGCCGCAACTTATTGGAAGTGCGAGCTGGTAATGGCGCAGAGAGGGCAACAGAGCATCTGGGATCTCAGTGAACGACAGGACTAATAGTGTATTTCCTTAACCAATGAGATTTAAGGAATGAGAAAGAAACAGGAGGAGTGCAGACATCTCGGAGGGTTGTAGGGCTGGAGGAGGTTACATAGATAGGGAGGGGCAAGGCCATGGAGCGATTTGAAAAGAAGGATGAATATTTTAAAATCGAAGCATTGTTGGACCTGGAGTCAATGTAGGTCAGCAGGGGTGATGGGTGAACGGGACTTGGTGTGAGTTAGGATACGGGCAGCCGAGTTTTGGATGAGTTCAGGTTTATGGAGGGTGCAGAGTGGGAGGCCGTCCAGGAGAGCATTAGAATTGTTGAGTCTAGAGGTAACAAAGGCCTGGATACAGAGTGACCAGAGCAATTCTTGTCCCATAGTTTGTGATGCTCACATGGGAAAAGGAACTCGAAATGGAAGAGTGAGGTTCACTTTCTGAGTGGGGTGGCGGGATGGAGGGAGCAAAAGCTATTCAACTGAATTCAATATTATTCAACGACTGAACTTCCAGCCCAGAATAATATCTTGGAGCCACAGTTAATCAGTGAATAGTCCATGATAATTTCACTCTTCATATTATATTCAAGCTTGTTTGTGAGGGACATTTTATTTTGTTCTGCCTGGGTGATTTCAGGAAATGGAACTCCACTTCTTGTATATAGTTATTTCATAATGATGAACATAGCAATTCCTGGCTGTCAGATATAATGTAAGTATAAGATAGTCACCAATAAATCCAATAAGGAGAAACTTCTTCACCCAAAGAGTGGTGAGAATGTGGAACTCGCTACCACAGGAAGTAGTTGAGGCAGATAGCATGGATGCACTTAAGGGGAAGCTAGATAAGTACATGAGGGAGTAAGGAATAGAAGGATATGCTGATAGGGTGAGATGAAGTAATGAGGGAGGAGGCTCGAATGGAGCATAAACACCAGCATAGACCTGTTGGGCCGAATGGCTGTAAAATTCTATGTAACTGCAGACTATTTCTCAGTGCACTTGCATCGATGACTTTGCTTTTCAGTTTTACCCTTCAATATACATTTTTACATTTGCCGGGCTCTGCTTTGGAGCTTGGCATTCTATCCATCTCATGGTGAGAACACTGTGATCCCACGGACACGCCAGGATGACACATGCCAAGACGGGGGGAATCCCCTTGCAGCACATCTGTTCAGTAGCATTGCTGGCAGTGTGTTTAGTCCATTTAGGGATCCAGCACTGGAACCTCTGTCCGCCAAGCACTTCATAGTGTTGTTAGCGTTCAATGGAACTGACCTGTAGAGTCCTTCAGTGAGAGTCGTAGTGTACGATTTTCAGAAATCCATTTACCCCAGAGACACTGAATGTGTTAAAAATAAAGAATGGCACAGCTGGAAACCATAAGAATTACAAATGTATTTGTTGTTTTACATTAGCCAGTGTATTTTTTTTTATATGTTGAAGAAAACTGAAAGCTAGGAGGAATATCTCTGCAATTTAATCGTGTATGTTCAGGTGAGGTTCATTACCCGCGCTGAAGCTTCACTCTTGCAGATTACAATGCCATCTGAACCCACTTCAATTAGATTACAGCCTTGTAATTCACTCCCTGCTGCCATCCATTCTGTATTTTCTAGAAATACGTCTTGTTAGGGAAACCTAAAAGAATTGGAATTAGATCAGTATGTGAGCAGCAGCTGGATTCAGTTACCCAATCCATCCCTGCAAGCGAAGAGCGGTGTTATTAATGCCGGTGATTCCTCCAGTTTCCCTGTGATAGATTAGACCTTAATGTTTGGCAGCGTGCATGCGGAATGCAGTCGTTCAGGAGATGGCAAGAGCCTCATGTTCAGCAGTTCCAGCTGTTTTTTTTGATGCGCTTCTACACTTTGACGGCCTTTTTCCTTGTTGGAAACTCATTTATTCTTTGCTTCCAGATTAACTGTTGCACATTTTTATTAACAGAAAACTGCACCTCATTAAGGCACACAGCCTTTCTTCCAGCAGCTGTACATTTTTTCAGATGTCGAACTGTGACAAATCTGCCAATTTATTTCAGTTATTTTGGCTTTCTTAAAGGGATACTGATGGTGGTGAAATGTGTTGTTGATTTAGCATGGCAGCTGACTTGACAAAGAGTTTTAGTGGAATTTGTTTCAGAGCAGGCTCTTCTAAAGAATGAGCCTGGTTTGAAAGTTCCTCAATACAGTGATCTTCGCCCCTTTCAATTTAGAACTGAAAGCAAGCGAGCAAACCAGGCACACCAGTGGTTTTATGGTTTGGGCTTTGAACCCGCAGTTCAAATGCAAGAGTTCAGGTCCCAGCCTCACCTGATGTTTGAAATTACAACCTGTCCTCGGGCAATTATAGCCGGGGATGCTGATAGCAGCAGAATGCTCCTGTTGGGTTGAATGGGAAAGTTGGTCAGGAGCACTCTTGCTTTCCTGCGACTGGCCCCCTTGTCCATGGTCAGTAACACAACAGAAAGAAAAACTGACATGTATAGCTATGTATTTATTTAGCGTCATTAACAACCTCAGGACGCCCCCAAGCGCTTTGCAGCCAATGAATATTGCACAGTGTTCAGTTCCATTCGCAATTCCTCAGATAATGAAGCAGTCCGTGCCCACATGCAACAAGACCTGGACAACATTCAGGCGTGGGCTGAAAAGTGGCAAGTATCCATCACACCACACAAGTGCCAGGCAATGACTCTCCAACAAAAAAGAGTCCAGCCACCTCCCCTTGATATTCAGTGGCATTATCATTGTCTAATCGTCCACCATCAACATCCTGGGGATCACCATTGACCAGAAGCTTAACTAGACCAGACATATCAATAGTGTGGCTACAAGAGCAGGTCAGAAGCTGGGTATTCTGGAGCGAGTGATACATTTTCTGACTCCTCAAAGCATATCCACCATCTACAAGGCACAATTCGGGAGTGTGTTGGAATACTCTCCACTTGCCTGGATGAGTGCAGCTCCCAACAACACTCAAGAAGCTCGACACCATCCAGGACAAAGCAGCCTGCTTGATCGGCACCCCATCCGCCACCTTAAGCATTCACTCCCTCCACCACCGGCGTACCGTGGCTGCAGTGTGTACCATCTACAAGATGCACTGCAGCAACTCACCAAGGCTTCTTTGACAGCACCTCCCAAACCCGTGACCTCTACCAATTAAAAGGATAAGGCCAGCGGGTGCATGGGAATACCATCACCTGCAAGTTCCCCTCCAAGTTGCACAACATCCTGACTTGGAAATATATTGCCATTCCTGCATGGTTGGACTCTCAGGAGCAGGAGGAAGAAGACGGGAGGAGGTAACCCAGGCAGCCCCTTTCTGGCCAGGCTGTCCGTGACCAACTCATCCGGCTATGATACCAGGAAACGCAACCCCAATTCCACATTCATCAACAGTGCCACACCTTACCTTCCCTGTGGCTGACCATCACAGCGTCCATTTGGCCACAGTGCAAAAATAAAAGCCACCACAAAATAAACATTCCAAACCAAATTTATAAATCAAGCCATGCCATTTTGCATACAAATGTAAACTAATCACCCTTCTGCATTCCCTTCATGCCTGTCTTCCATGTGCCTTTGCCTGTCCTAGTGCTCCTATGCAGTGCTACCCCAGTGGCTGCAGCATGGCTGGTGGAAGACTGCTGACTTTTAGTGGAGGAGACTGCAGATGGCTTTGAAGGATGACCTTGATCAGCCCTGGGTCTAGAAGGCCCAGCTTCGGACTGCACCATCTCAGCATGGGTGGCAGCAGTCTGGGCTGGCTGGCTGACGGCCAACAGCAAGGGCACTGGCGGAGTGGCAGGGGTGGGAGGATGAATGCTTGCATCCTGAGAGAGGACATTCCATTGAGAAATAAAAACTACGGGAAAAGGGATCCATCTGTGACTAACTAAAGAAGTTAAGGATAGTATTAGATTAAAAGAAGAGGCTTTTTTTTATTTGTTCCTGGGATATGGGCATCGCTGGCATGATTAGCATTTATTGCCTATTCCTAATTGCCCTTGAGAAGGTAATGGTGAGTTGCCTTCTTGAACCGCTGCAGTCCTTGCTGTGAAGGTACTTCCGCAATGCTGTTAGGGAGGGAGTTCCAGGATTTTGACCCAGCGACGATGAAGGAGCGGCAATATATTTCCAAGGCAAGATGGTGTGCAACTTGGTGGGGAACTTGCAGGTAATGGTGTTCCCATGCGCCTGCTGCCCTTGTCCTTCTAGGTGGTAGAGGTCGCGGGTTTGGGAGGTGCTACCGAAGAATCCTTGGTGAGTTGCTGCAGTGCATCTTGTAGATGGTACACTGCAGCCACGGTGGAGGGAGTGAATGTTTACGGTGGAGGATGGGGTGCCAATCAAGCAGGCTGCTTTGTCATGGATGGTGTTGAGCTTCTTGAGTGTTGTTGGAGCTGCACTCATCCAGGCAAGTGCAGAGTATTCCATCACACTCATGACTTGTGCTTTGTAGATGGTGGAAAGGCATTGGGGAGTCAGGAGGTGAGACACTCGCCGCAGAATATCCAGCCTCTGACCCACTCTTGTTGCCACAGTATTTATGGTCCAATTAAGTTTCTGGTCAATGGTGACCCCCAGGATGTTGATGGTGGAGGATTCGGCGATGGTAATGCCGTTGAATGTTAGACTCTCGCTTGTTGAGATGGTCATTGCCTGGCACTTGTGTGGCGCGAATATTACTTGCCACTTATCAGCCCAAGCCTGAATGTTGTCCAGGTCTTGCTGCATGCGGGCATGGACTGCTTCATTATCTGAGGAGTTGCGAATGGAACTGAACACTGTGCAATCTTCAGCGAACATCCCCACTTCTGACCTTGTGATGGAGGGAAGCAGCTGAAGATGGTTGGGCCTAGGACACTGCCCTGAGGAACTCCTGCAGTGATATCATGGGGCTTATAATGTTGCGAAGACTAGTAGTAAGTCTGAAGATTGGGAGAGCTTTAGAAACCAGCAAAGGATGACCAAAAAATTGATAAAAAAGGGAGAAAATAGTATGAGGTTAAATTAGCAAGAAATATAACAACAGATTGTAAGAGCTTCTACAAGTATGTAAAAAGGAAGAGAGGCAAAAGCAAGCGTTGGTCCCTTAGAGGCTGAGTTAGGAGAAATTATATTGGAGAACAAGGAAACGGCAGAGACTTTAAACAAATATTTTTTATCTGTCTTCTCTGAAGAAGACACACTAAGTGTACCAAAAATAGTGGAGAACCAAGGAGTGAGGAACTTAAAGTAATTAATATCAGTAGAGAAAAAGTACTTGGGAAACTAATGGGACTAAAAGTCAACAAATCATCTGGACTTGATGGCTTACATCCTAGGGTTCTAAAAGAGGTAGCTGCAGAGATAGTGGATACATTGGTTGTGATCTTCCAAAATTCCCTAGATTCAGGAACAGTCCCAGTGGATTGAAAGGTAGCAAATATAACATCGCTATTCAGGAAAGGAGGGAGAGAGAAAACAGGGAACTACAGGCCAGTTAGCCTGACATTAGTCATCGGGAAAATGCTGGAATCCATTACAGGAAACTTTGTGCTATCCGGAAGTTGAATGTCCGGCAACTTTGATCTAACGGCAGAAATCAGCAGCCGTTTTGGTTAGGTGTTTTTTTTTCTCCTAGCATTCTTTTCACAGGCATGCTCTGGAAAGTGTCTTTGTCGCTTAGCAACAGCTTCAGAGACGCTTCCAAGCTACTGGGCCGAGTGTTTACAAGCTGTTGCTGAGCAACAGTGTTTGTGGTCAGACACGGCAGGCTCTAGAAAGCGTCTCTGTATCTTAGCAACAGCTTCAGAGACGCTTCCAAGCCACGGGCCGAGTGTTTACAAGCTGTTGCTGAGCAACAGTGTTTGTGGTCAGATACTGCGATGAAAAGCTCCTATCTGATAACATTGACGCTGGTCTATCCGGAGCTTTTAAAAAAACGGCAGTAGCTCGGTCCCATGGGTGCCGGATAGCACAAAGTTTCCTGTATTAAGAAAGTGGTAACAGGACACTTAGAAAATCATAATATGGTTAGACAGAGTCAACATGGTTTTATGAAAGGTAAATCGTGTTTGACAAATTTATTAGAGTTTTTTGAGGATGTAACCAGCAAAGTAAATAAAGGGGAACCAGTGGATGTAGTATATTTGGATTTTCAAATGGCGTTCGATACGGTGCCACATAAAGGGTTGTTATGCAAGAAAAGGGCTCATGGGGTTGGGGGTAACGTATTAGCATGAATAGAGGATTGGTTAATGGACAGAAAGCAGAGAGTTGGGATAAACGGGTCATTTTCAGATTGGCAGGCTGTAACTAGTGGGGTGCCGCAAGGATCAGTGTTGGGCCTCAGCTATTCACAATCTATATTAATGACTTAGATGAAGGGACCAAGTGTAATGTATTCAAGTTTGCTGATGATACGAAGCTAGGTGGGCAAGTAAGCTGTGAGGAGCCTGAAAGGGATATAGACAGGTTAAGTGAGTGAGCAATAAGGGGGCAGATGGAGTATAATGTGGGGAAATGTGAGGTTATTCACTTTGGTAAGAAGAATGGGAAAGCAGAATACTTTTTAAATGGTGAGAAACTGTTAAATGTTGGTGTTCAGAGAGGTTTAGGTGTCCTTGTACAGGAAACACAGAGAGTTAGCGTGCAGGTACAGCAAGTAATTAGGAAGGCAAATTGCATGTTGGCCTTCATTGCTAGAGGGTTGGAGTACAAGAGTAAAGAAGTCTTGCTACAATTGTATAGGACTTTGGTGAGACCACACCTGGAGTACTGTGCACAGTTTTGGTCTCCTTATCTAAGGAATGATATACCTGCCTTAGAGGCGGTGCAATGAAGGTTCACTAGATTGATTCCTGGGATGAGAGGCTTGTCCAGTGAGGAGAGATTGAGTAGATTGGGTCTGTACTCTCTGCAGTTTTGAAGAATGAAAGGTGATCTCATTGAGACATATAAGATTCTGAAGGGGATTGACAGGGTAGATGCTGAGAGATTGTTTCTCCTGGCTGGAGAGTCTAGAACTAGGGGGCATAGTCTCAGGAAAAGGGGTCAGCCTTTTAAGACTGAGATGAGGAGGAATTTCTTCACTGAGTGTTGTGAATCTTTGGAATTCTCTGCCCCAAAGGGCTGTGGATGCCATGTCGTTGAGTATATTCAAGGCTGTGATAGATAGATTTTTGGACTCTAGGGGAATCAAGAGATATGGGGCTAGGGCAGGAAAGTGGAGTTGAGGTCGAAGATCAGCCATAATCTTATTGAATGGTGGAGCAGACTCGAGGGGCTGTATGGCCTATTCCTGCTCTGAATTCTTATGTTCTTATGACAGCAGGTTTGTGCTCCACGGAGCCACTTTCACTCCCCTGGGGCAGCACCTCAGCAAGCCTAGTAATCTGTTGGAAGACAGATTGCTGGACTGCTGGGACACCCTGCAAACCCCTTTGAACACCGGTAACTGCAGCCACGATGGCAGCAGTTTGAGCTTGCGTGGCTGTGCTTGCATGACAGATGTCTGAGCTTCCACTGCAGCACCTAGACATTGGGTGGCTTCTACATGTCTTCAGTGGATGCTGAGACATTGACCATCAGACGCTGCATTCTGGTTGGGTCCACAGGTCTGCTAATGGAGTTGGTCGTCACTTCCATGCTGGAAGGGATGGGCTGCAACCTTTGCAAAGCCCTGTGCCAAGTTGTTGCCGGACTCCTCCATGCTCCTTGACATTGCACGCAGACTTTCTGGCAGGCTTGCCAATGCACCAAGCATTTCATTGTGCATACCCATCAGCCTTCTTCTGTAGCCTGCCCCATCGAAGTGGTCATCTGAGTCCTCTGCAGCAGAACTTGTGTGCAACCTCGCAAGAGGTACATGCTTACATCATCTGCAGCTTGTAAATCAGAAGAGATTGTGGGATAAGGGGAAGTGGGATGTGAGAAGGAGGATTAGGTATGAAGATACCATCATCTTTGATTATTTCAGCCCCGCCGCTGGCCATGGCCTCAGCGGTTGCCGCTCCAATGATGGTGACCATCGTTTCCTCCATTGGGGTAAGGTCATGCAGCTATGCCTGTATCCCACCAGTTAGCTCCTGCTGCCTCCGGGTATGCAGCAACTTGCCCTGCAAGAGAGAGGGGAGTGTGTTGGTGAGTGTGGTGCAATGTGGTTGGGTGATATGCCTGTCACGGTTGAATAGCTGACAGTGTGCACAAGCTGAGAGATATGGGCGTGAGGCTTGCAGCAGTGCTAAGTGTGTGAGGGTGAGGTGAAGCTATGAATGTGAGGTATGAGTTCTGTTTTATAGAGATTGTTGGTAGGTGAGTAATGGGGGTGTGGTGTATTGAGCAGTGTGTGAGACTAGTGGTGCAGTTGGTGGGATATGGCATTTAAAGATGAATTCATTCACCTTGACCACTCGTGTGAGGTCACTGAACTATTTGTGGCACTGCATCCAGGTCTTCTGGGCTTGTCTTCTGGCATTGATTGCCACGACTACCTACTCCCACTGCCTTCACAGAGTTTGTCTGGAGGGCCTCCTGGCCCCTGTGGATAGAGGATCTCCCTCCTCCTGTCCACATCCACCATCAAGGCCTCCAGTGCCGTGTATGAGAACCTTGGATAGCCTCTCTCCCCTGTTGCGTCATTAGTGACTGTTCTTGCAGGTAAGCCTCTCTTCCCCAGCTACTTCCAGCACCTGCTCCAGCCAGAAAGCACCTCTCCTTTAAGAGGTGCAGGTTGGCTTTAAGTAGTGCAGGCTAGTTTTGTTGCTAGCTTCGCACAAACTTAGGCCCCCTGCTGAGGCATTCAGCCACTCAACAGCATGTTTAGCGCTGCCGCAACGCTGCAATCGTTTAAATTAGCAGACAGCACAAAGTTTGCATGCTGCCTGCATCGAAAGCAACGGGCGCAGGTTAATCAGAATCCCCGCACCTGTTTTCGGGGGCTATCCAATTTAGCCCCAAAATCTGTTGGTTCGGGGATAAATATTGAAGGATAAACAGAAGTCAGCACAAGGGTTTCCTCTTTTTCTGTATTTCAAGTGCCAGAGAGGATACAGTTCTTCCCACTTGTTGTGTATGTACCTTTAAGAGAAGAACTGATTCTATACTGCAGTACCGGCAGTGACCCTGTATATAAAGCTTCTGTATTTCAGTCTTAAGCTACCCTCTGTTCAGTAAATACCTGTTATTATTGTTCTCCTGCAGTCCGTGTATTATTTATACTCGGACACTACATTGGCGACGAACAGGTTCGAACTCACCTGCAGTACTGCATCACCTCACGGGGATCTTTCCCTGAGAAGAAGCTTCTTGTAGGTCGAAGTCAGAACAACGGGCGTCGACCACGGGCAACCGCCCAAGGATCCATCGGAGTTCGGAGAGTTGCAGGAGAGGCTGTGGAGAGCTGGGCTTGGCTCCCCAGTCAAGGTGTTCCAGCAAATCGTGCTGGTAGCAGGTAGTGCGCTGACCCTTCCGGACTGCGGCGGGCTCGAGCTCGATCGAGCAGCTCTGCAAAGGGGCCATGCAGCATCGTCGGGAGGAAAAGAGAGAGAGAGAGGGTGGAGCACACAGGGCGCGGTCGGTGCTCAAGAACCGGGCAGCGTAGCGAAAATAAAACAAGGGGAAGGAAAAGTGAGACGCGCCGAAGCCGCGGGTCGCCGCCATTACCCTGCAGAACACTAGGAGCAGCGTGGCAGCAAGGGGAAGAAGGAAAAGCGCGGGAGGCGCCATTTTATTCCATTGGGGAAGAAGGAAAAGCGCGGGAGGCGCCATTTTAATCCATTGGTGAAGAAGAAAAAGCGCGGGAGGTGCCATTTTAAATCACCCAAGATGCCGAAAAGTGGCAGTATCACTGCTTTCAACAACGAGGTAGAGGACTGGACCACGTATGTGGAAAGAATTGAAGTGTACTGCAAGGCAAATGAGGTGGCCGATGGAAAGAAGGCGTCGGTATTATTAAATTTGATGGGCGCGAGAACGTACGGCCTATTGCGGAATTTAATTACCCCAGCTAAACCAATGGAGAAAAGTTTTGAGGAGATTGTTAATATCTTACAGGAACACCTAAACCCTAAACCGCTGCTGATAGCAGAAAGATTCAAGTTCCATCAAAGAAACCAGCACAAAGATGAGAGCAATGCTGACTATCTTACGGAACTACGCAAGTTATTGAAGCACTGCCAGTTCGGAGCAGGACTGGCAGACACCTTACGGGATAAGTTTGCCTGCGGGCTCCAGAGTGAAGGAACCCAGAAACGACTACTTTCGGAAAAGGACCTGACGCTAGAACAGGCTTTCAGCATGGCAGTATCCTACGAAGCAGCAGCACGGGGAGCTGCGGAAATACAACAGAAACCACAGGAATACAGCGCTAACGAAATGACGTATGGAGCAGAAAAGTGCTATTGCTGCGGCAGAACAACCCATGATCAGAAGGACTGCTGGTTTAAGGACAAAGTATGCAGGCAATGTGGGAAAATGGGACACATAGCAAGAGTCTGCAGGTCGGGAAAGAAAACCAACACTACAAGAACTACTAAGGAAAAGTACAAGAAAGTAAAGAAAGTGACAGACAGTAGTTCGGAAGATCAGGAGAGTGATAAGGACTCCAGGAGCAGGAGACTAAGTTGTCTAAAGTTACACAACGTGATCGCAAAGGAGGATCACCGAACCATTTGGGTCACCCTCATGATAGCAGGGTCCCCAGTAAAGATGGAATTGAACACAGGATCAGCCCTAACTGTCATGAATCGACGAGACTATGAGCGGCTATTCTCACACATACCCTTGAAGGACACGTCCATTGTATTGAAGACATACACGGGGCAAAAAGTCTACCCCAGAGGAAAAATAAGGGTGCCAGTTGAATACAACGGCAAGGAAACACAGAAACTGTATCTATATATACTACCAGATGGAGGACCACCATTATTGGGACGTGAATGGATCCGAAAAATGCAATTGGATTGGCATTCCATTCAGGCGCTAACTGTGACTGATAAAAAGGATGATGACGTCACACCTGGACGACTGTCAAAAATTCTAACTGACGCGAAAGAGGTGTTCCAACAAGGACTTGGGACTCTAAAAGGAGTAACGGCAACAATAAAAATCGAAGATAACGCAAACCCAAAATTTTTTAAGACCAGACCGGTACCTTATGCGATCCGCCCAGCCGTTGAAGCAGAGCTGGAGAGTCTGGAGCATTCGGGTGTGCTGTCCAAGGTGGACTGGAGCGAGTGGGCCACACCCATCGTTCCTGTAATGAAGAAATCATTGAGCAACACGCTTGGAGAACCGAAGAAGGTTCGCATCTATGGGGACTTCAAGGTAACTGTGAACCCAATCCTGCACACAGTACAATATCCACTTCCACGGATAGAAGATATTTTCGCCTCACTATCTGGAGGGAAACGCTTTACAAAGATTGATCTGGCCCAAGTGTATCTACAAATGGAGGTGGAAGAAGCATCTAGGAAATACCTCACGATAAACACTCACAAAGGCCTTTACCAGTACAATCGACTGGTATTCGGGGTAGCATCAGCCCCGGCTATTTGGCAGAGGGCGATGGAACAAGTCCTGCAAGGGATCCCTGGGACCCAGTGTTATTTGGACGACATCCTGGTTACGGGCGAAAATGACAGTGAACACCTTGCCAACCTGGAGCAGGTGCTCACGAGATTACAGGAATATGGGCTTCGAGCCAACCACCCCAAATGCGAGTTCTTCAGGAGACAAATCTCGTATTGTGGCCACATGATTGATGAGGAAGGGTTGCATAAGTCGCCGGACAAGATTGAGGCTGTAGTCAAGGCTCCAGCACCGGAAAATGTGTCGCAACTGAGGTCGTTCCTCGGGTTGGTGAACTACTACCATAAGTTCTTGCCGAATTTATCTACAATTCTGCACCCACTGAATGCCCTGCTGCAAACTGGAGTAACATGGAAATGGAGTGATGAGTGTAAGCGTGCCTTTCAGAAATGTAAATACCTAATCACTTCAAAAGAAGTATTGGCCCACTACAATCCAATACTACCGATTCGGTTAGCATGTGATGCATCTCCCTATGGCATCGGAGCGGTGCTGTCACCCAAATTCCTTGACGGTTCAGAGAGGCCAATAGCCTTTGCATCGTGCTCGTTAACCTCAGCCGAGCGTAACTATGCCCAGATTGACAGGGAGGCCCTCAGCCTGGTGTGGGGGGTGAAGAAGTTCAATCACTATCTGCACGGGCAGAAATTCACCCTACTGACTGATCATCAGCCCCTGGTCTCCATTTTTAACCCAAAGAAGGGCGTTCCGGTGATGACGGCGCAACGGCTGCAAAGATGGTCACTTTTTCTAGGGGCACATCAGTACGACATAGAGTACAAGGGTACGAAACAGCATGGAAATGCTGATGGGCTGTCGCGCCTACCGTTGCCTACGGTAGAGGAAGCACCTGCAGTGGACCCTGTTGAGATATTCCATGTGACCATAGTCGAATGTCTACCTGTTACAAACTCAAGTATAGAGAAGGAAACCCAAAATGACCCGACACACTCTCGGGTCTATGATTTGACGGTGAAGGGATGGCCAGCACATGACGACTCACTGTTGCCAGCATTCTCGCCAAGGAGAGAACAGCTGTCAGTGTGCCGGGGGACCTTGATGTGTAGATCCCGAGTGGTAATTCCACCCAAGTTGAGAGATAGAGTGCTCAATGAGCTTCATGAGGGTCATCTGGGAAGGGTAAAAATGAAGAGCCTAGCCAGGGCGTTTGTGTGGTGGCCGGGAATCGATAAAGAAATCGAGAATATGACCAAGAGATGCACAGGATGCCAGAAGGTCCAAAACGCTCCACCACAGGCCCCGCTACATCCATGGGAGTGGCCCTCATCTCCATGGCAACGGGTACACATTGATTTTGCTGGTCCATTTATGGACTCAATGTTCCTAATCGCTGTGGTCGCCCATTCGAAATGGCCAGAGGTCATCAAAATGTCCTCCACCACCACGGAGAAAACTATTGCAGTCCTACGGACCATCTTCGCCAGGAATGGCTTGCCAGAACAGATTTGCTCCGACAATGGGCCACAGTTTGTGTCCGAGGATTTCCGGAGGTTTCTGAGGAATAATGGGGTGAAACATTACACATCTGCCCCATATCATCCAGCCACAAATGGATTGGCTGAGAGGTTTGTTCAGACCTTTAAAAAGGCAATAAAGGCAATGTATAATGACGACATACCACTACAACACAAGGTGGATAATTTCTTGTTTGCTTACTGGAATGCGACACATGCAGTCACCAACCAAGCTCCAGCCATAATGTTCTTCAACCGAAGGCTAAGATGTCGCCTGGATTTGCTCAAACCAAACATAAGACGAGATGTTGAGGATAAGCAATTCCAGCATATAAATGAGAAGCCAACCAGGAGGTTCAAGATAGGGCAAGCAGTCTTGGCCCGCGACTACCGAACAGAAAAATTGCAGCCAGGAACGATATGCACACAGCAGGGACCACCAATGTACACAGTGGACGTTGGAGAGAGCATCATGAGACGCCATGCTGACCAGATTCTAGAGTCACAGGAACAAGCCAAACCCATACCACGAGCAGGTGTACCTGGTAATCAACCCGAAGTACAGATTGCGTCTACCTCAGAAGCAGTGGTATTGGAAGCTGACGAACCAACCAATGACAATGAGCCAGAATCAACTCCGCCGCAAGAACAGGATACTCGAGAAAGGCGCTATCCAGTCAGGATCAGGAAGCCTCCTCAAAGACTGAACTTATAAATGATTATTTCAGTTGATGTATATAGTACAGAGAAAATTGTAATTGTAATTAGTTATTATTTAGTTGTTAAATGAATGTTATGTACTGTTTATCTAAAAGGGGAGGAATTGTTATGTATGTACCTTTAAGAGAAGAACTGATTCTATACTGCAGTACTGGCAGTGACCACCCCTGTATACAAAGCCATAGCAGGCTTCTGTATTTCAGTCTTAAGTTACCCCCTGTTCAGTAAATACCTGTTATTATTGTTCTCCTGCAGTCCGTGTATTATTTATATACTCGGACACTACACCACTCAGCACAGTGAAGTAACTGCCCCTTTCCACATACTGCACAAAGACGATTTGTGCCTTGAAATTGCAGGCTTCTCCCAAAAACCTTGTTGGGTTCTTTGTTTTACTACAATATGCTTCAAAACGATTCCCTTCATAATCAATTGAAAAGAGAGAGAAAGAGACTGATTGAGAGACTGAAAGAACGAGAGAGTGAGAGAAAGAGGGATTTGCATTTACATAGGACCTTTCATGACCTCAGGATGTTGCAAAGAGCTTTAAAGCCAATGAAGGCAGGATTAAAAAAAAAAAATGATTAGACGTAGGAATTTCTTCATCATTCTCTTGCTGGCGTGAGCCAACATCAGAGTTTAAGAAATAGGAAGGTTAAAAACTAACATTTTCTTAGACGTTTGATTGACATTCATGTAGCCTATTGGATGAAGGTTACTGCTGTCCCAACAGTACTAGTGGTATCTCTTCAGTAATGGAGTTAAAGTTGGCTTCAGTATAAAGTTGCAGTCTGTTTCTCCAGTGCAAGTAAGACTTTCCAGTATAAACAACAAAAAAGGTCCCTCCTGAAGAGGAATTCATGCTACCGCCATTAATGTTGATCCAATTACTTTGTACGAAGCATATCCTGTGACGGGTTACCTTGGACTTGGCAAGCAGTCTGATGAGGGTTTACATTTTTGAACCTGCTGTTCCCAATAATGTGCCCTTTTGCGTTGCCAATAGCTTGGGGCCCTGAGTGTACAGTTTGGGAAAGGGAGAGGGCTATGTGCCAATAAAGTGACACATTTGTTGCTAGGTTAATCTGTTACAGCGTCTGGTAAGCTGCTTTCAGGCATTTGTTTTTAACCTTTAGGCTGCTGGCAGCTCCAGGGAAATCTTATACTCCCTGGTCAGCCATTTTTTGTTTTAAAGAATTCAGCTCGAAACACTGCAATACTGGAAAAATTCCCTAATACTAGAGTTAAGAGTCCAAGTCAGATGCCAGAGAAACTTTATTACTATAATAACATTGCACTACTGAAACTTCTGCTCTGAGACAAATAGACTATAAAGAAAGAAAAGAACAAACATGCATTCATATAGCTCCTTTGATGACCTCAGGACATCAAATATAGCCAAATATATTTGCTATATAGCCAAAACAGTGAAGTACAAGACAAAGTAAATTGTGCTAAAACTGTGTACAGCCTGTTCCTGATGATTCTGAATATTTTTTGGTCTAACAGATTTAATTATCCAGTAATTCAAATTAAGCAATTTAATTTATGCAGGAATTTAAATGATTAGATCATTTGAATTAAAAAAAACTTCAAATGGATAGAAGTAGACTAGTGATTTCCTTCGCTCCACCATTGACGGCCATGCCTTCAGCCGTCTAGACCCTAAGCTCTGGAGTTCTCTCCCTAAACCTCTCTGCCTCTCAACCTCTCCTCCTTTACAACGCTCCTTAAAACCTACCTCTTTCACCAAGCTTTTGGTCACCTGTCCTAATATCCCCTTATATGGCTCGCTGTCAAATTTAGTCTGATAACGTTTCTGTGACACATCTTGGGATGTTTTACTACATTAAAGATAAATACAAGTTGTTTTAGTTGTAGTGTTCTGGTTACCAAGATATATGGGACACATTCAAGCCCTGGATTTGAAAGAAAGAAGTTAAATCTATATAGCCTCTTTCATGACCTAAGGATGTCTCAAAGTGCTTCACAGCCAATTAATTCTTTTTGAAGTGTAGTCACTGTTGTTATTATGCAGATAAACAAGACAGCCAGTTTGTGCACAGCAAGGTTCTGCAAGCAGCAATGAGACGATCAGTTGAGCTATTTTTGGTGGTTATATCCGTGTATCTTAATGTTGTGTCCTTCAATAATCAGACAAAGACTGCAGGGAACGATCAACAGGTGTTTACTGAATGAGGGTTCAAACTGCAACTGATTGTACAGATCACTACTCAGGGTTTATATACAGGTGTGGTCACTGCCGGTACTACAGGATACAGGAGCTGTAAAAAGTAGTTCTCCCCCTTAAAGGTACATACATTACAGTATTGGTTGAGGGATAATTGTTGACCAGGACACAGAGTACTCCTTTGCCATTAATGTCCACCAGACTGGGCTTCATCAGTTTAATATGTCAGCTGAAAGACCAATGCAGCACTAGATTATTTGCTCAAGTCCTGAAGTGGGGCTTGAACGCTCAACCTCTGTAATAAATTATTGTTTATTTATTCAGTGTCCATCCCTCTGCAAGATCTGGTGTCTCCCATCTGGCACTAGATGTGCAACTGGTATACACAGTTATTGTGGCAGAGGCTGGGAAAGGAACACCCAAAGTTTCAAACATTCGTATCCATGAGCATCTTGGGAGTGCAGGGTTGGTGTGGGGATTGTATTCAGTCTTGCTTTGCATAATGCCAGATAGTAATTGTCAATCTGTGCATGTATCTATTTTATAATTCTACTTGTGCACGTCCTTCTGTGAACGCTGGTAAGGCCACAGCTGGAGTACTGTGTGCAGTTCTGGTCGCTTCACTATAGGAAGGATGTGATTGCTTTGGAGGGGGTGCAGAGAAGATTCACCAGGATGTTACCTGGGATGGAGCGCCTCAGCTATGAAGAAAGACTGAACAGGCTGGGGTTGTTTTCCTTGGAGCAAAGAAGGCTGAGGGGGGACCTGATTGAGGTGTACAAAATGATGAGGGGCATAGATAGGGTAGATAAAGAGGAACTTTTCCCCTTAGTAGAGGGGTCAATAACAAGGGGGCATAGATTCAAGGTAAGGGGCAGAAGGTTTAGAGGGGATTTGAGGAGGAACTTTTTCACCCAGAGGGTGGTTGGAGTCTGGAACTCACTGCCTAAAAGGGTGGTAGAGGAAGGAACCCTCACAACATTCAAGAAGCATTTGGATGAGCACTTGAAATGCCATTGCATACAAGGCTATGGACCAATTGCTGGAAAATGGGATTAGATTGGACAGGGCTTGATGGACGGTGCAGACACGATGGGCCGAAGGGCCTCTTTCTGTGCTGTATAACTCTATGACTATGACTCTATGACTATCTTATTTTGCACCTCTCCATCTCTTACACATATCTGTCTTGTGCCTTTGCCAATGCATTATACCTAGGTGTCAGCTGTGGCTCAGTCAGTAGCACTCTCACCTCTGGTTGTAACGTTGTGGGTTGAAGTCCCACTCCAAAGACTTGGGCATACAATCAATGTATCCTCTAATTTTTTTTTGTACTGAATGGGCCACAAACTCCTTTGAGCGCGACCTTTTTGACCGTGAGCAAATTTTACAACAGCAACCACTTAAAAGCATATATACAGTAATGCCATATTGCCACCCCACTGTCTCAAATCATGAGACAATCAGACACGGTTCGATACAAGTTTAACATAACTTCTCTGCTTTTGAATTCTATTCCTCTAGAAATTAACCCCAGTGCTTTATTTGCAGTTTTTTAAAAAGACTTTATTAACCTGCGTTGCTACTTTTAATGATTTGTGAATTATACCCCTAGATTCCTTTGCACCTCTAACCCCTTTAGACTCTTATTTTCCAAGGAGTAGATCGCCTCCTTATTCCTCCTACCAAAATGCACCACATCACACTTATCTATATTGAAATTCATTTGTCATTTCCATGCCCATTCTGCAAGTTTGTTTACGGTAGAATTAATTAAAAGCTTTTAGTTTGTCATGTACAAACTCTATTTAATAAAAAATTACTTGTCAGAAATGACTGGGATATAAAAGAACTGCATAATAATGCATTAACACTTCAGAAATGTCACTCAGTTACACGGTTATGCATCGACAAACAATCCAAAAGCCCAAGGTGAGCTGAAAGAGGCATATCTATTCGTGCAATTTGTATTAATTTTAAAGTTTTCAACATATTAGCCCATCCCTCATGTCACTATAGACGTGACTGCAGGAGCAGCGGCTTTCCTATGGCATTGACGTGCTGTATGTCCACGTAAGTAATTAAAATATTAATCACAATGCAGCCAGACAACCAACAAATATAAAGTGCTGTAGTTCTTTAGCTCACAGTATTAAAAAGAATTGAACAAAAACAGGTATCCGTATTTCTAACTTCAATCACTTCCATTAATAGATGTTGTCTTCTTGAACCAGCACACCCACCATGTAACATGTCAGAAATGCAGCACTTATTCACAAGTGCAGAAAAACACATACACAATTTGCGTCACCGAATTAAAAACAAAAAGCAGGAAAAACTATGATTTAACGGAAATAAATATCTTTCTTCCTGGACAGGAGAACCAATCAGACTGACTTGGAAATGTTTACTAATATGTTGATGTAAAGATGTTAATTTACAAATTTCGCTTCTAATGTTTTTCTCTCAAACATTCTCCATAATATTAATTGCTGCTCTTATTACGAAACATGTTGAATTATTTCATTGTATTCTCAATTTTTAATCTCCTATTTCAAACATTTATACAAAATCAAAATTGTACACTATCAGTTTAATCAAAGTATTTTCTGTATCTTTCTCAATAAACAAATAGTAGTTTCTTCTAAAGTAGTTTCCTGCTATTTTTATACATCACTACATAACTCGTGTTTCTATTAACACTCCACTAAATGTTTAAGAGGAAATCTACATTTACATTATTCCTGGGATTTGTTATTATGGTTATAGAACGACAGACAAAATAAAATGGTTTGAGTTTTTCCCCTTTTTTGGTTCTCTTCCTAAACGTCTCAATGATAATTTTTAAAAGTCAATAAAAAGTAATATGTAACTCTTACAAATCCTCCTCGTCCTCCCCCTCCTCAACAGCATGGTTGCATGTCTGTGTAAAGCTACTCACTTCAGTCGATCGTTCAAAATCAAATGTTGAGAAATTTCAATTTAAAAATGTTTTAAGCCTTTCAGAACTGCTTTAAAAGCGTTTGGACGTCAGGACATGGTTGAAACTTGTTTAGATGAGGGGAAAATTGATTTTTGTTTTTGTTTCTTCCAAAAATATATTCAAAACTTAGGGGGAAAAAAGTGTTTTTAACACTCATTTTTTGTGAGAAGTTCATTAAAAATCATTAAATTCTTTAGAGTCTCGTTGCAGCTTTGACAGAAGTTGCTCCATGTTTCTCTTTCCCTCTTCAATGCTGTTGTTAAACATACAACAAAAAATTGTAAAATAAACTCTTAATTCCAAACAGAGCTCAAATAAGAAAGTAAATAAAGTGGTTAAACTTCCTAAGAAGGCGGTGAGGTTATCTATCCCCAGCCTTGGCGATGAGTTGGAATCAGTTTTGGAGAAGTTGTTTCCTCTTTTCCTGCTGCCGTTCCCTCCATCTCTCACTGACTCTGAGGTACAAACAGGGGCACAAACTTTTTCCCCTCTCTCATAACATGATTTAAATAACCCTGATAGACTCTTTCAAAAAGGGGGCAACACCGAGAAAAATTTAACTGGAACTCACTACGGGACATTCAACATCGCTTTCCCGTATCTTTTCCTGGCTATAAACAATTTTCTGAATGGAAAAAAAACAATTCTCTTGTTTCACTGGGGCCTAAAACATGTTTACTTTAGCCTGCTTCCAGCAGCCATTGTACATGGGCTGCACCTCCACCTGTGTTGTTCCAAACTGCGGCCGCCGCTCAGTCCCCGGGAACGGACGACACGCATCTGGACACTTAGTCCTCTCTCTCTCCCTGTCCCTCTCTGTCCACGTCTCCTTCTCTCCATCCGTCACCGTCTCTCTCCTCCCTCCCTCCCTCTCTCCGTCACCCTTTCTATCTCCATCCGTCCACCTCTCTCTCTCTCTCCGTCCCAACCCTCTCTCCGTTCCCCCCCCTCTGTCTCTCTCTCCCCGTCCCTCTCTCTCTCTCTGTCTCTCTCTCTCTCCATCCACCTCTCTCTCTCTGCGTCCCCCTCTCTTTCCATCACTCAAATTCAAATTCAAATTCAAATGCTTTATTGGCATGAAAGTTTACAGAGAACCATATTGCCAAAGCTTACATAGCAAAAAGGTACAGTTTTCCAACATTCTGTAGGTGTCAATCGATTTGACATTTGTTGGGTACATACAGTATTACTTTTAAACAATATTAATTTTAAACAGTCTTTGTACTTCATTTGGTACGTTCAATATTCATTTTAAACAGTCTTAATTTTAAACAGTCCTCAGGTTGTGACATGTTGTTACATATTTGGCCCCAAGGTATGGTCTGTCTCCTTCTCCTAGGACTAATCTCAATTTTGACAGGTCATCCAATTCCTTGAAATCTGGGGTTGTTTGGCTTAGCTTGTTGAATAATATGTTTCTTGATGTGTTCTCTCTGTCTCTCTCTCTCTCTGTCTCTCTCTCTCTCTGTCTCTCTCTCTCTCTGTCTCTCTCGGTCCCTCTCTCTTTCTCTGCCCCTCTCTCACGCTCTCTGTCCCTTTCTCTCTCTCCGCCCCCTCTCTCTCTCTCGCCGCCCCCTCTCTCTCTCCGCCTTCTCTCTCTCTCTCCGCCCCCTCTCTCTCTCCGCCCTCCGCCCCCTCTCTCTCCGCGCCCTCTCTCACTCCCCAGTCCCTCTCTCTCACTCCCCAGTCCCTCTCTCTCTCCCCAGTCCCTCTCTCTCTCTCCCCAGTCCCTCTCTCTCTCTCTCTCTCTCTCTCTCTGTCCCATCTCTCTCTCTCCGTCTCTCCCCAGTCCCTCTCTCTCCGTCTCTCCACAGTCCCTTTCTCTCTCTCTCCCCAGTCCCTCTCTCTCTCTCCCCCCAGTCCCTCTCTCTCTCCCCAGTCCCCCTCTCTCTCTCCCCAGTCCCTCTTTCTCTCTCTCTCTCTCTCTCTCTGTCCCATCTCTCTCTCTCCGTCTCTCCCCAGTCCCTCTCTCTCCGTCTCTCCACAGTCCCTTTCTCTCTCTCTCCCCAGTCCCTCTCTCTCTCTCCCCCCAGTCCCTCTTTCTCTCTCCCCAGTCCCTCTCTCTCTCTCTCTCTGTCCCATCTCTCTGTCCCATCTCTCTCTCTCCGTCTCTCCCCAGTCCCTCTCTCTCTCCGTCTCTCCCCAGGCCCTTTCTCTCTCTCTCCCCAGTCCCTCTCTCTCTCTCCCCAGTCCCTCTCTCTCTCTCTCTCCCCAGTCCCTCTCTCTCTCTTCCCAGCCCCTCACTCTCTCTCTCCCCAGTCCCTCACTCTCTCTCTCCCCAGTCCCTCCCTCTCTCCATCCCCCCCTTTTCTCTCCCTCTCTCTCTCTTTCTCCGTTCCTCTCTCGCTCTCCCCAATCCTTCACTCTCCGTCCCCCCCCCTCTCTCGCTCTCCCCAGTCCCCCTCTCTCGCTCTCCCCAGTCCCCCTCTCTCACTCTCCCAGTCCCATTCTCTCTCTCTCTCTCGATCTCCCCAGCCCCTCTCTCTCGATCTCCCCAGCCCCTCTCTCTCGATCTCCCCAGCCCCTCTCTCTCGATCTCCCCAGCCCCTCTCTCTCGATCTCCCCAGCCCCTCTCTCTCGATCTCCCCAGCCCCTCTCTCTCGATCTCCCCAGCCCCTCTCTCTCGATCTCCCCAGCCCCTCTCCCTCGATCTCCCCAGCCCCTCTCTCTCGATCTCCCCAGCCCCTCTCTCTCGATCTCCCCAGCCCCTCTCTCTCGATCTCCCCAGCCCCTCTCTCTCGATCTCCCCAGCCCCTCTCTCTCGATCTCCCCAGCCCCTCTCTCTCGATCTCCCCAGCCCCTCTCTCTCGATCTCCCCAGCCCCTCTCTCTCGATCTCCCCAGCCCCTCTCTCTCGATCTCCCCAGCCCCTCTCTCTCGATCTCCCCAGCCCCTCTCTCTCTCCGCACCCCTCTCTCCGCCCCCTCTCTCTCTCCGCCCCCCTCTCTCTCTCCGCCCCCTCTCTATCTCCGCCCCCTCCCTCTCTCCGCCCCCTCTCTCTGCCCCTCTCTCTCTCTCTGCCCCCCTCCCTCTCTCCGCCCCCCTCTCTCCGCCCCCTCTCTCCGCCCCCCCTCTCTCCGCCCCCTCTCTCTCCGCCCCCTCTCTCTCCGCCCCCTCTCTCCGCCCCCTCTCTCTCTCCGCCCCTCTCTCTCTCCGCCCCCTCTCTCTCCGCCCCCTCTCTCTCTCCGCCCCCTCTCTCTCCGCCCCCTCTCTCTCTCTCCGCCCCCTCTCTCTCTCCGCCCCTTCTCTCCGCCCCGTCTCTCTCTCCGCCCCCTCTCTCTCCGCCCCCTCTCTCTCCGCCCCCTCTCTCTCCGCGCCCCCTCTCTCTCCGCGCCCCCTCTCTCTCCGCGCCCCCTCTCTCTCCGCGCCCCCTCTCCGCGCCCCCTCTCTCTCCGCGCCCCCTCTCTCTCTCCGCCCCCTCTCTCTCTGCGCCCCCTCTCTCTCTCCGCCCCCTCTCTCACTCCGCCCCCTCTCTCACTCCGTCCCCTCTCTCACTCCCCAGTCCCTCTCTCTCTCTCTCCCCAGTCCCTCTCTCGATCTCCCCAGCCCCTCTCTCTCGATCTCCCCAGCCCCTCTCAATTTCAATTCAATTCAATTCAATTTAAATCGCTTTATTGGCATGACAAGGTACATCTTATGTTGCCAAAGCATCGAAAAACATTTATGGTTGAACACATAAACGCAGATCTATCCATACAGTGTATAAACAGATATATCCCTGAGTGTATAAATATACATTCGTATAATTTGTATATACTCTTTTCTTAGATTTAATGGTTGTCCCTCTGTTTATGGCAAGCTGTAACATAGTGTGCCGCTAAGGTTACACAATTTCTCTGTTCCCCTAGTAGGTATGGGAGTTTTTGGTCGTCATTCAAATTTCTGAATTCAGGGCATATTTTTGTGAATTTTGGGTAGAAATTCTCCCTTATGCCCTGATATTTTCCACAAGCTGTGAGGAAGTGCATCTCTGTCTCCACCACACCCTGACTGCAGTGAGAGCATATCCTGTCCTCTCTTGGCAGCCAGGTCTGCCTGTGTCTGCCTTTTTCGATAGCCAGGCTATGCTCACTAAGTCTGTACATTGTCGAGGTTTTTCTCAATTTGCTATCTTTTACCGTGGTCAGGTATTCAGCCATGTTGTATTGTCTGTTTAGGGCCAAGTAGCAATTGAGTTTGTTTTGGGTTTTTGTTGTTTCTGCCCAATATGACAGGTATTTTTCCTTTTGCTTAGTGACAATTGTGTTGGGTCAAATTCTCTGTGCTACGATGTCACTGTCCTGGGGCTGGTTATTGTTAGTAGTGTTAGTGGTTGCTTCACTGAGTCCCAGGACTAGTTGACTGAGGGTATTCTTCTTTATGATCCTCTCTTGGCATTTCAGGGCTTCGTAATGATAGCAGTGGGGGTTGCTCATTTTTAGGTGTTTCCAAAATTTGGTGGCTCTTTTTTGGATAGTAATTATTAATGGATATTGGCCTAGTTCTGCCCTGCATGCATTGTTTACGACTTTCCTTTGAGTCCGGAGGATACTTTTACAGAATTCTGCATGTAGGATCTCAATTGGGTGTTTGTCCCATTTTGCAAATTCTTGTTGTGTTAGTGGTCCCCACACCTCACTGCCACAGAGTGCAATTGGTTCAATTACTGATTTGAAAATTTTGAGCCAAATGCTAATTGGGATTTCTATTTGGATTGATTTTTTAATGGCATAGAAAGCCCTTCTTGCTTTCTCTTTCAGTTCATTCACAGCCAGATGAAAATTTCCCGTAGAACTGATTTTTAAGCCCAAGTATGTGTAGTTAGTGGTTTGTTCAATTTTAGTTGTTCCTAGTGTGAAATTTATTCTGGGTCCCTGATGTCTGGATCTTTGCTGGAACACAAGGACTTTGGTTTTTTGGGAGTTTATTGTCAGGGCCCAGGTCTGACAGTACGACTCTAGCAGATCCAGGTTCTGCTGTAGACCCTCCTTAGTTGGTGACAGCAGAACCAGGTCATCTGCATGGAGGAGGAATTTAACCTTGGATTCATATAGGGTGAGGCCGGGTGCTGTAGATTGTTCAAGTAGTTTTGCCAATTCATTTATGTAAATATTAAAGAGTGTCGGTGGGATGGGCGAGCCCTGCGTCACACCACGCCCCTGTGGGAAGTATTTTGTTTGTTTGTCTCCAATTTTAACTGCACATTTATTGTTTGTATACATTGATTTAATTACATCATATGTTTTTCCCCCTACACCACTTTCAATAAGTTTCAAGAATAGACCGTCGTGCCAGATGGAATCGAAAGCCTTCTGGAAATCTATAAAGCAGGCAAAAATTTTGCTTTTGTCTTGATGAACATGTTTGTCAATTAGGGTCTGTAGGGTGAAGATATGATCTGATGTTCTATAGTTTGGTAGGAATCCAATTTGGCTTTTACTCAAGACATTGTGCTCCTCAAGGAAGCTTATAAGTCTTTTGTTTATGATATTACAGAATACCTTCCCCAGGTCACTGTTTACACAGATGCCTCGATAGTTATTTGGGTCAACTTTGTCTCCACTTTTGTATATGGGCGTTGTGAGTCCTTTGTTCCAGATATCAGGGAAGTGACCGACACTCGGAACCAAATTGAAGAGTTTTAGGATAGCCAATTTCATTTTATTGTCCGTGTGTTTAATCATCTCGCTTAGGATGCCATCTGCACCGCAAGCTTTTCCTGGTCGCAGGTCCTTGAGTTTTTCAAATAGCTCTTTTTCTGTTATTATGGGGTCTAGCGGGTTTTGGTTATCTTTTATGACCAATTCGAGCTTTTCCAGTTTTTCGCATATTTGGTATTGCTCTGGGCTTAGTGTGTTTTTCTGGTATAATTTTTCAAAATGGTTTTCCCATGTGTCTCCGTTTTGAATGGCCAATTCGTCGTGTTGTTTTTTGTGTAATGTATTCCAGTTGTCCCAGAAACAATTGGAATCAATGGATTCCTCAATGGAGCTGAGTGTATTCTTAATATACTGCTCTTTTTTGTTTCTGAGTGTGTTTTTGTATAGTGTTAGTGCCTGACAATAAGTAAGGCATAATTCCTCGTTTTCTGGCTGTCTGTTTTTTTGGTTTGATATTTTTCTGAGTTTTTTCCTCATGTTATGGCAATCTGGGTCAAACCATTTTTCATAGTTTTTTGTTTTGGGTTTATTCTTGCGAACTTTCAAGTTTGACATTGTTGCCAAATTATCAAAAATATTATTTAGGTTATTCACTGCCCGGTTTACACCTTCTTTATTGTGAGTGTATATGTTTTCCAGAAAGGTGTCCAAGAGAGTTTGAGTTGATTGATTGCTAATTGCTTTCTGGTATTTTTCCGTTCTGTTTTTGGCCCATCTGTAGGATTTTTTGATGTTGTAGAGTTTACTGGGTTATGTTTCTGTGTTGGTTGTTTCTGTCCTTTTAAGATACACAGTAATTTGACTGTGGTCTGACAGTGTTGTTTGTGGTTTGACTGTGAATGCTCTGAAAGAGGATGGGTCCATATCCATAATCATATAGTCTACGGTGCTGCAGCCAGGAGGTGAGCAATAGGTTGCTCTTCCTAGGGAGTCTCCCATGAACCTACCATTGACAATGTACAGACCCAGGCTTTGACAGAGCTGCAGGAGCTGTTTTCCGTTAGCATTTGTCTGTTTGTCGCAGTTATGCCTATATCGATGGGAAGGGATATCAAAGTGGTTATTCCCGAATATGTAGTTGTTCCCCTGATTATTGGTGAAGTCTGGTTCTTCGCCTGTTCTTGAATTGAGGTCACCACAGATCAACACGTTCCCCTGGGCCTGGAATTGGATAATCTCCCTCTCAATGTTGGAGAAGGTGTCCTCTTTAAAGTACGGGGATTCCATTGGGGGGATATAGAGTACGCAAATGAAAACATCTTGCGTGTTAGAGATGATGCCCCTCTCTCTCGATCTCCCCAGCCCCTCCCTCTCGATCTCCCCAGCCCCTCCCTCTCGATCTCCCCAGCCCCCCTCTCTCGATCTCCCCAGCCCCTCTCTCTCGATCTCCCCAGCCCCTCTCTCTCGATCTCCCCAGCCCCTCTCTCTCGATCTCCCCAGCCCCTCTCTCTCGATCTCCCCAGCCCCTCTCTCTCGATCTCCCCAGCCCCCTCTCTCGATCTCCCCAGCCCCCTCTCTCGATCTCCCCAGCCCCTCTCTCTCGATCTCCCCAGCCCCTCTCTCTCGATCTCCCCAGCCCCCCTCTCTCGATCTCCCCAGCCCCCCTCTCTCGATCTCCCCAGCCCCCCTCTCTCGATCTCCCCAGCCCCTCTCTCTCGATCTCCCCAGCCCCTCTCTCTCGATCTCCCCAGCCCCTCTCTCTCGATCTCCCCAGCCCCTCTCTCTCGATCTCCCCAGCCCCCCCTCTCGATCTCCCCTGCCCCTCTCTCTCGATCTCCCCAGCCCCTCTCTCTTGATCTCCCCAGCCCCTCTCTCTCGATCTCCCCAGCCCCTCTCTCTCGATCTCCCCAGCCCCTCTCTCTCGATCTCCCCAGCCCTTCTCTCGTGCGATTTTCAACAGAGTGCTGGGAGTTGGGTGAGTCAGGGAGTCTTAACTGGTTGCTGAAATCATACTTTTGTTTGTTTCACATTTACTGTGTACTGTTTACTGTTTAAAATCTAAATTTCCCAGCTTTAAGCAGGGTTAAAAAGGGATAAACAAGTCCTACAACTCAGAGCAGCTGAAGGCAGTTAACAAGGGAAACTGGAGTAATCTGGTTAACCTGGTTCTCCTGTAGCTGGGCTCAGCAAGTCTTTGTTTCAGGGCCTATAAAAACAGGCTTTGAAGTGCGATTTTCAACAGCGTGCTGAGAGTTGGGTGAGTCAGGGAGTTAGGTGAGGCAAGGCCTCAGAGCTTCGGCGGGTGCTTCAGCGGTAGAGCGGGCATACAAAGGGCTCCAGAGACCAGGTAAGGCTTGCTTTACTGGTGGTATTGAATTAATTTAATTTAGGTTGATTAAAGGGGTAGGTCATGCCAGGAGAGCCCAGCCCCGTGATATGCTCCTCTTGCTCTATGTGGGAATTCAGGGACGCTGCCAGTGTCCCTGACCAACACGTGTGCCAGAAATGCATCCAGCTGCAGCTACTAACGGGCCGTCTTGGGGCGCTGGAGCTGCGGGTGGATGGGTTGTGGAGCATTCACGATGCTGAGAGGGTCGCGAATTACTCGTACAGTGAGTTGGTCACACCGCAGGGTAGGGCTGCACAGGCAGAAGGGAAATGGGTGACCACCAGGCGGAACAATAGAAGCAGGCAGGTAGTGCAGGAGACCCCTGTGGCCATCCCCCTTTCAACCAGGTATACCACTTTGGATACTGTTGGGGGGGATGACTTATCAGGGGAAGGCAGCAGCAGCCAACTTCCTGGCACTGGGGGTGCTCCTGCTGCCCAGGAAGGGAGGAAAAAGAGTGGGAGAGCAATAGTGGTAGGGGATTCTATAGTAAGGGGAACAGATAGGTGTTTCTGTGGCCGTAGACGTGAATCAAGGATGGTTTGTTGCCTCCCTGGTGCCAGGGTCAAGGATGTCACTGAGCGGCTGCAGGGCATTCTGGAGGGGGAGGGCGAACAGCCAGAGGTCGTGGTCCACATTGGTACCAACGACATAGGTAAAAAGAGGGATGAGGTCCTGCAGCAAGAATTTAGGGAGCTAGGTAGACGATTAAAGAGCAGGACCTCAAACGTTGTAATCTCTTGATTACTCCCGGTGCCACGTGCCAGTGAGTATAGGAATAGGAAGATAGAACAGATGAATGCGTGGCTAAAAGGATGGTGCAGGAGGGAGGGCTTTAGTTTCCTGGATCACTGGGTCTGCTTCTGGGAAAGGTGGGACTTGTACAAGTCGGACGGTTTACACCTGAACCAGAGGGGGACCAATATCCTTGCGGGGAGGTTTGCTAGCACTGTTGGGAGGGGTTTAAACTAACTTGGCAGGGGGGTGGGATACAGAGTGGAGCTATAGTAGGGGGGTGATTTACAGCCAAATACGGAGGAAAAAACAAGTCAGCTGGGAAGGCAGAGCAAATATGTGAAGGCAAAAGGGAATATGGCAAGGCTGGAAGGCATTTATTTTAATGCAAGGAGTCTTGCAAATAAGGTGGATGAACTGAAGTTCTTGTTGAACACATGGGAGTACGATATTGTTGCTATCACAGAGACATGGTTGAGGGAGGGTCAGGACTGGCAGCTCAATATTCCGGGGTATAGAATCTTCAGGCGAGACAGAGGGGGGTGTAAAAGGGGAGGGGGTGTTGCAATATTAATTAAGGAGTCAATTACTGCTGTAAGGAGGGATGATATATTAGCGGGTTCCTCTAATGAGGCCATATGGGTAGAACTTAAAAACAAAAAGGGGGCAAGCACTTTGCTGGGAGTGTACTATAGGCCCCCAAACAGTCAGGGGGAGATAGAGGAACAGATATGTAGGCAAATCTCAGAGAAGTGCGAAAATAATAGGGTAATAATAGTGGGGGATTTCAACTTCCCCAATATTAATTGGGATAGTCAGAGTGTGAAAGGCTTAGAGGGTGCAGAATTCTTAAAGTGCATCCAGGAGAGCTTTTTGAGCTAACATGTAGAAAGTCCTACAAGAGAGGGGGTGGTACTGGACCTAATTCTAGGGAATGTAGCCGGGCAAGTGGTGGAAGTATCAGTAGGAGAGCATTTTGGCGACAGTGACCATAATTCGGTGAGATTTAAGGTGGTCATGGAAAAAGACAAAGACGGCCTGGAAATAAGGGTTCTAAATTGGGGGAAGGCCGATTTTAATATGATAAGGCAGGATCTGGCCAAAGTGGACTGGGAGCAGCTACTTATAGGAAAATCCACATCAAAGCAGTGGGAGACTTTCAGAAGGGAAACAGAGAGAGTACAACGCCAACATGTTCCCGTAAAGGTCAAGGGTGGGACCAGGGATATACAAAAATGCATTAGGAAAAAAAGGGGGGCTTTTGGCAGTTACTAAAGACGGAGGAAGCCCTAGAGGAGTATAAAAAGTGCAGGGGCATACTTAAAAAAGAAATTAGGAGAGCGAGGAGGGGCCATGAAATAACACTGGCGAGCAAAATAAAGGAAAATCCTAAGATGTTTTATAAGTATATTAAGGGCAAGAGGATAACCAGGGAAAGGGTAGGGCCCATTAGGGACCAAAGTGGCAATCTGTGTGTAGAGCCAGATGATGTAGGCGGGGTTTTAAATGAATTTTTTGCCTCTGTGTTCACTATGGAGAAAGATGATGTAGACATAGAAATCGGGCAAGGGGACTGTGATATACTTGAACATATTAGCATCGAGAGGGAGGAGATACTAGCGGTTTTAGCAGGCCAAATAGTGGATAAATCCCCAGGCCCGGACAAGATGTATCCCAGGCTGCTGTGTGAGGCAAATGAGGAGATTGCAGGGGCTCTGACACAAATTTTCAGAACCTCTCTGGCCACAGGGGATGTACCAGAGGACTGGAGAACAGCTAACGTAGTACCATTATTCAAGAAGGGTAGCAGGGATAAACCAGGGAATTACAGGCCAGTGAGCCTAACATCTATGGCAGGGAAATTATTGGAAAAAATTCTGAGGGACAAAATTAGTCTTCACTTGGAGAGGCAAGGATTAATCAGGGATAGTCAGCATGGCTTTGTCAAGGGTAAATCATGTCTGACCAATCTGATTGAATTTTTCGAGGGGGTGACTAGGTGTGTGGATGAGGGAAATGCTGTGGATGTGGTATACATGGACTTCAGTAAGGCTTTTGACAAAGTCCCGCATAGGAGACTGGTCAAGAAGGTAAGAGCCCATGGGATCCAGGGTGCCTTGGCACGTTGGATCCTAAACTAGCTGAGTGGCAGGAGGCAGAGGGTGATGGTCGAAGGTTGCTTTTGTGACTGGAAGCCTGTGTCCAGTGGGGTACCTCAGGGATCGGTGCTGGGTCCCTTGCTGTTTGTGATCTACATAAATGATTTGGATGAGAATGTAAAAGGTATGATCAGTAAGTTCGCAGATGACACGAAAATTGGTGGGGTGGTAAATTGCGAGGAGGAAAGCCTCAGGCTACAGGATGATATAAACGGGTTGGTCAGATGGGCGGAAAAGTGACAAATGGAATTTAACCCTGAAAAGTGCGAGGTGATGCATTTTGGACGGACAAATAAGGCAAGGGAATACACAATGAGTGGTAGGACCCTAGGAAGCACAGAGGGTCAGAGGGACCTTGGTGTACATGTACATAGATCCCTGAAGGCAGCGGAACAGGTAGATAAGGTGGCTAAAAAGGCATATGGGATACTTGCCTTCATTAGCCGAGGCATAGAATATAAGAGCAGGGAGGTTATGATGGAACTGTACAAAACGCTGGTAAGGCCACAGCTGGAGTACTGTGTGCAGTTCTGGTCGCCTCACTATAGGAAGGATGTGATTGCTTTGGAGAGGGTGCAGAGAAGATTCACCAGGATGTTACCTGGGACGGAGCGCCTCAGCTATAAAGAAAGACTAAACAGGCTGGGGTTGTTTTCCTTGGAGCAAAGAAGGCTGAGGGGGGACCTGATTGAGGTGTACAAAATGATGAGGGGCATAGATAGGGTAGATAAAGAGGAACTTTTCCCCTTAGTAGGGGGGTCAATAACAAGGGGGCATAGATTCAAGGTAAGGGGCAGGAGGTTTAGAGGGGATTTGAGGAGGAACTTTTTCACCCAGAGGGTGGTTGGAGTCTGGAACTCACTGCCTGAAAGGGTGGTAGACGCAGGAACCCTCACAACATTCAAGAAGCATTTGGATGAGCACTTGAAATGCCATTGCATACAAGGCTATGGACCAAATGCTGGAAAATGGGATTAGATTGGACAGGGCTTGATGGACGGCGCAGACACGATGGGCCGAAGGGCCTCTTTCTGTGCTGTATAACTCTATGACTCTATGACTCTCTCGATCTCCCCAGCCCCTCTCTCTCTCCCCAGCCCCTCTCTCTCTCTCTCTCTCTCTCCCCAGCCCCTCTCTCTCTCTCTCTCTCTCCCCAATCCCTCTCTCTCTCTCTCTCTCTCCCCAGTCCCTCTCCCTCTCTCCCCAGTCCCTCTCTCTCTCTCCCCAGTCCCTCTCACTCTCTCCCCGTCCCCCTCTGTCCACGTCTCCTTCTCTCCATTAGTCACGGTCTCTCTCCTCCCTCCCTCCCTCCCTCTCTCCGTCACCCTCTCTATCTCCAGCCCCTCTCTCTCTCCCTCTCTCCCCAGTCCCTCTCCCTCTCTCCCCAGTCCCTCTCTCTCTCTCCCCAGTCCCTCTCTCTCTCTCCCCAGTCCCTCCCCCTCTCCGTCCCCCCCCTTTTCTCTCCCTCTCTCTCTCTCTCGCTCTCCCCAGCCCCTCTCTCTCGATCTCCCCAGCCACACTCTCTCGATCTCCCCAGTCCCTCTCTCCCTCTCCCCAGTCCCTCTTTCTCTCTCCCCAGTCCCTCTTTCTCTCTCCCCAGTCCCTCTTCCTGTCTCCCCAGTCCCTCTTCCTCTCTCCCAGTCCCTCTTCCTGTCTCCCCAGTCCCTCTTCCTGTCTCCCCAGTCCCACTTCCTCTCTCCCCAGTCCCTCTTCCTCTCTCCCCAGTCCCTCTTCCTCTCTCCCCAGTCCCTCTTCCTCTCTCCCCGGTCCCTCTTCCTCTCTCCCAGTCCCTCTTCCTCTCTCCCCAGTCCCTCTGCCTCTCTCCCCAGTCCCTCTGCCTCTCTCCCCAGTCCCTCTGCCTCTCTCCCCAGTCCCTCTGCCTCTCTCCCCAGTCCCTCTGCCTCTCTCCCCAGTCCCTCTGCCTCTCTCCCCAGTCCCTCTTCCTCTCTCCCCAGTCCCTCTTCCTCTCTCCCCAGTTCCTCTCTCTCTCTCCCCAGTCCCTCTCTCTCTCTCCCCAGTCCCTCTCTCTCTCTCCCCAGTCCCTCTCTCTCCCCAGTCCCTCTCTCTCTCTCCCCAGTCCCTCTCTCTCTCTCCCCGTCCCTCTCTCTCTCTCTCCAGTCCCTCTCTCTCTCTCCCCAGTCCCCCTCTCTCTCTCCCCAGTCCCTCTCTCTCTCCCCAGTCCCTCTCTCTCCCCAGTCCCTCTCTCTCTCTCCCCAGTCCCTCTCTCTCTCTCCCCAGTCCCTCTCTCTCTCTCCCCAGTCCCTCTCTCTCTCTCCCCAGTCCCTCTCTCTCTCTCCCCAGTCCCTCTTTCTCTCTCCCCAGTCCCTCTTTCTCTCTCCCCAGTCCCTCTCTCTCTCTCCCCAGTCCCTCTCTCTCTCTCCCCAGTCCCTCTCTCTCCCCAGTCCCTCTCTCTCTCTCCCCAGTCCCTCTCTCTCTCTCTCCAGTCCCTCTCTCTCTCTCTCTCCAGTCCCTCTCTCTCTCTCTCTCTCTCCAGTCCCTCTCTCTCTCTCTCCCCAGTCCCTCCCTCTCTCTCCCCAGTCCCTCTCTCTCTCTCCCCAGTCCCTCTCTCTCTCTCCCCAGTCCCTCTCTCTCTCTCCCCAGTCCCTCTCTCTCTCTCCCCAGTCCCTCTCTCTCTCTCCCCAGTCCCTCTCTCTCTCTCTCTCCAGTCCCTCTCTCTCTCTCTCTCTCTCCAGTCCCTCTCTCTCTCTCTCCCCAGTCCCTCTCTCTCTCTCCCCAGTCCCTCTCTCTCTCTCCCCAGTCCCTCTCTCTCTCTCCCCAGTCCCTCTCTCTCTCTCCCCAGTCCCTCTCTCTCTCTCCCCAGTCCCTCTCTCTCTCTCCCCAGTCCCTCTCTCTCTCTCCCCAGTCCCCCTCTCTCTTCCCCCTTTCGATCCTCAATCTTCCCCCCCCAACCCACTGACCGACCAGCCACCAAAAGATCCCCTGACCTTTGCATGGAGCTGCGAATGCCTGACCCAGCTGGATACTGCACATGCGCGGCTCCAGCATACCGCAAGCCGGCGCTGAAGGCTGAAAGGCGAATAATCAGAGCATGGGGGCGTCTCCTGATTTCCAGCTGGATGGTCATGGTTCAAGGGAGAAAACCAAACCCCTCCCGGTGTTACCCAGCAACGCATCAGAACACACACTTCAAGAGCTGCAATTGCAATTGGGTCGGAGGTCGCAAGACTCGCTAACAAGTCTGTCTCGATTCCCGGTGCTATTGTGTATCAGGCCCCTTCCTCGCTCCAGCTGCTGTCCAGCTCTCTGCGCGGCGTTTCAGATCAACTCGGGAGCTCGGGGATCAGTGCGCACCTTTGAGGGAACAGTGCGTACAATCTAGGCTGACACCCCAGCGAAGTATGAGCGATGTGCCATCTTTCAGATGGCGCGTTAAACCGAGGTCCTGTCTGCCCTTTCAGGTGGGTGTAAAAGATTCCATTGCACCATTTTGAAGAAGAGCTGGGGAGTTCTCCCCAGTATCGTGACCAATATTTATTCCCTAATACCTAAAACAGATGATCTGGTCGTTTATTTCATTGCTGTTTGTGGGAGCTTGCTGTGGGCAAATTGGCTGCCGCTTTTCCTACATTACAACAGTGACTACACTTCAAAAGTACTTAATTGGCTGTATAGCGGTTTGGGACGTCCTGAGGATGTGAAAGGCCCGATGTGAATGCAACTCGTCTTTCTTTAGATCTATTAAGTCTCACTCATTTGGAGTAAACCTTGCATCTCATTCTTAAAAGTAAGTAATGGCTGTGTGTGTTGAAACATGTTTGATATTGATACCCCTCTTTTGATCATACAGCTCATTGCTGCTATTCCACGGTGTTAACCGATCTAACTTTATCACACATAACATCTCCATGGAATCATTTTTATATTTTGTGAACACTGTGCCACAAATAATAGAATCATACAGCACAGAAGGAGGCCATTCGCTCCATCATGCCTCTGCTGGCTCTTTGAAAGAGCTATCTAATTAGCCCCGCTCCCCTACTCTTTCCCCACAGCCCTGCAATTTTTTTTTGTTTTCAAGTGTACAATTCCTTTTTTGAAAGTCACTATTGAATCTGCTTCCGCCACTCTTTTAGTGAGTGAATTCCAGATTATAACAATTCGCTGAATAAAAAAAAATCTCCTCATCACCCCTCCCGTGGTTCTTTTGCCAATTACAGGAAACTCTCGTTTAAATGGCATCTAAATATCCGGAATTCTCTATTAACCGGCAAAATTGATACTCCGAAAACAACACCTCAGTAACCGGAAATGTTTCCGAGTCCGAGTCTCCCGTGGTGGCCGAGTTAGTCAGTGGGGGTAGTTCTCCAAATTGCCACTACTCGGCTTCCTGGCGCTGTCGGAAGTTCGAACACCTCAATAACAGGAGTCTGACTCTCCCGCACTGCCGGTAGTCTCTCCCGATCGCCATTTTTCTGTTTACTGTATAAGTTTTGTTTTACTGTTAAGTAATTTGGATTACCCTCAACTGGCAGTACTGTACTTAATCAAGCATCTTCCACCATCCATTTAACACAACATTCTGTAGGTGAGTACCCAATTACTGTATACTGCATATTCCTTGATTTTTTAATTTTTGTTTGTTAAAAATAACCTCGGTAGATAACCCTCTCCGTCATCCGGAATTTTTAATCAACCGGCACCATCCCGGTCCCGTCAGTGCCGGATACCAAAGAGTTTCCTGCATCTTAAAATGTGGATATGGTGGGATTTTCACGTTAACATCAGTGGAAGCAATCTGTGTGCTTTTACTTTTAAAATGTATTTTTTATTTCGAACTGTATAGTTCTGATTTTAATTACTGTATATGGAACTTGAAATCTGTATTCCTGTTCCAAGCTCTAAATAAGTGGGTTGTCTTCACTGAGGTCATGACCTCCCTCAGATTGTCCCCCCTGGCTGGTTTTTTCTTCCAGTGAAGTAGCTTCTCTCCAAGCAGGGTGTCCAATAGCAGCGGCATAGCAAGTGCACTGCTTTCAGCCGTTGCTCCATTCCTTCATGACAATGTCATTTTAATGGAAGCTTTCACTCTAAGTTCCCGCTGCCAATTTTAAATTGGAGATGACGCAAGGAGAGAGATTTCCAGATTGGAAGCAGGAGGCATGGATGAACTTTGAACGGAGAGTTGCCATTTTAAGTATCAGACCACTGGAATGGCAGAGCAACAGTAGACGTAGAGATGTTTCTACTTGTGGGGGAATCTAAAACTAGGGGTCATAAATATAAAGTAGTCACTACTAAATCCAATAGGGAATTCAGGAGAAACCTCTTTACTCAGAGAATGGTGAGAATGTGGAACTTGCCACCACATGGAGCAGTTGCGGTGATCAGGGAATGCAGTATATTTAAAATGGTTCTTTTAGTTTATTAATGGGATGTTTATCAACAAGCCATTCTAGACTAAACTGTACAACTAGATTCCTGATAGGAGTGAAGCAAGGCGCTGAGCCGATTAGACCAGGAAAGTCGCATGATCTATGGCTGAATAAGCTGATCTTAATGAAGAGGCAAAGTTAGGGCATCACAATTAGCCCGAGGGTCACCAAGCTAAGGTTCCCACTTTCCAGAGAGTACATTGTGGAATGCATGCAGATGCAGGCACAATCATTATGTTCCGCAACCCGCCATGTTGCTGCTGGCATTCATTGATTACACTCTCACATGGATGCTGGCTAATTGGGCCAGGTCTCGGGAGCTGCCTGTACCCATTGGAACGATTCCCCGGCAAGAGCCAGCACTTTCAGGAGGGAGGGGGAGCAGTCCTCGTCGACACGAGAGCTAAGTGGAGAAAGCTGTGCGTGTTCAGGCTGATGCATACGGAATGAGAGATGAGGAAGATTTCCATGTAAACCTTACGTGGACTCTGGAACCTTCTGTTTCTACATGTTCTACTGGGACCAACATTTTCATAGAGGGATGATCAAATCTATTTCTGTCAAATCATTTTATGCTCCCTCTGTAAGGGCTCAACTCTGAAGGGAAAGAGCTGCCATTTAAATTTCACACCAGTTGGAGAGCAGATTAACAGTGGACAGGGATACGCTGAGTACAACGAGGAAGAACTAGAGGAGAAATGGCAGCCAGCACACACGGGAACATTTTGGGGGACAGGAGCTTTGTAATGTTGACTCTCATCTTGTAGGAGTTTGTGATTTTTTGGGGGGATGGGGGGTGGCTTTTATTATACTGTATGTGGGTTTCTTTACATGTGGCACTCGCTACAACATGGAGTCGTTGAGGTGGATTTCATAGATGCATTTAAGGGGAAGCTAGATAAGTATATATGGTAGAAAGGAATAGAAGGATATGCTGATGAGGTTAAATGAAGTAAGGTAGGAGGAGACTTGTGTGGAGCATAAATACCGACAGACCAGTTGGGCCAAATTGCCTGTTTTTGTGGTGTCTGTTCTATGTCATCCAACGCCCTGTAAAGCTCTCTGAGGCATCTCTTATGTTACGCAGTGAGCACTGTATAAATATAATTTGTTTTGAATCTTGCTGCTGGATTTGCTACACCTCTGTGTCAGGATGCGCAGAGGTTCCTTGGGTACTAATCAGTTGACACATGCACCTGTCAGTACTTGATGGAGTGGAGTCTGTTGCTGGGGAAGGAAGGGGATGATGAAACTGTTGGACCAATACTCTGTACAGATTGCACGCTGCTGTCAGTTGGACCTTTTCTAATAGGACTGCAAAGCTGTTGGGTCATGCGATTCTTTTATATGTACGTTCCGTGAGTTCCAATTTTCAAGACTGTACAGACTGCAGAGGCAAACAGGATAAGACTCACTTTTGCATCTTTCATCTGAATTGGGAGAGGGGACTCCATTCTTGTCAAAATCATTTATTTCAAATATCTTACCAGGATGACAGAAAGTAAGAACAGCTTTTATATAGCGCCTTTCATGACCTCATGAAGTCCCAAATAAAATAATTTCTTTTTGAAACATAGCTACTGTGGTAATGTAGGAAACGGGAGCCAATTTGCGCACAGCAAGCTCCCACAAACAGCAATGTGAAAATGACCAGGACACGGGAGAACTCCCCAGCTCCTCTTCGGAATAGTGCCATGGGATCTTTTACATCCACCTGAGAGGGCAGACGGGGCTTCGATAAGATGGCTCCTCCGACAGTGCAGCACTCCCTCAGTGCTATACTGCAGTGCCAGCCTGGATATTGTGCTCAAGTCTCTGGAGTGTGGCTTGGACCCACAACCTTCTGACTCACAGGTGAGGGTGCTACCCACTGAGCCACGACTGACACCTTCAGGATGAGATTTATTGTGCTTCATTTTTAATTTAAAGAAAAAACACGTTTATTAAAAATGTAAATGACAATAGTGCTATGGTTTGGCTTAGTTTGAGAATTTCCCTTCTTCTGCAGTATTTAGCATTATTTGCATTTCTCCCTCCTCCATAATTCTGTGACCCCCCCTCCCCAGCTGAAAATTACATGGAGGATTATGAGGGCGCACCTAGAATCTTAGCACTTCATGGTGTAGGATGTCCATCTACAAGCAGGTTGTACCTTCAATCAATTCTCCTCTTGTTTTCTCCTTCACCTCCATTTTTTTATTCAGGCGCTACCTCTCCCACCACCATTTCTCTCTTTCCTGGCCAAGGTCATATTCAGTTAAACAGTCTTGTGCCAGTGTTGCTTTTTAATTTAAAGAAAAAATAATATGACTGCTGAAAATTGTGTAAGAACCAGTCAGTGATGACCAGATCACTGGTTTATTTCTTTTAGTTCACCCTTAGAGGTGCTGACTCCTGTTAGTTCTGCAGGTGCTGAAAAGTTTGCAATGTCTAAGTGGCCATTGTTAGATCCATCTGTTAATGGAGACACGGAATGCAGGAGTTGATTTAACAAGTGTTTACTGAACAAAGTCTGGAGGTGAACTAACTACACAGTGGCATAGTGGTTAGCACTGTTGCCTCACAGCGCCAGGGACCCGGGTTCAAATCTGGCCTCGGGCGACTGTCTGTGTGGAGTTTGCACATTCTCCCTGTGTCTGCGTGGGTTTTCTCCGGGTGCTCCGGTTTCCTCCCACAGTCCAAAGATGTGTAGGTTAGGTTGATTTGGCTATGATAAATTGACCCTTAGTGTTAGGGGGTTAAATACGTGGGGTCACAGGGATAGGGTGGGATATGTGTCGGTGCAGGCTCGATGGGCCGAAATGGCCTCTATCTGCACTGTAGATTCTGTGATTCTGTGACAAGACGCTACACAGGCTTATATACCCGAGTGGTCACTACTGGTACTACAGCATACAGGGGCTTCAAAAACATGGTTCCTCTTAAAGGTACATACACTACAATTCCTCCCCTTTTAGATAAATAGTACATAACATTTTAAGTAATCATTAAATAACATTTTTACAAGAACAATAATCTACACATTTGCTGAAGTTAATCAATTACAAATTCAGTCTCTCTGGAGGCTTCCTGACTCGGTCCGGATAACGCCTCGGTGGTGTAGTAGGTTTCGGTGGTGTAGTAGGTTCTTTTGGCAAGGTCGATTCGGCTTCAATGCCAGTGTCGGGTTCATCTGGTTCCAGTATCACCGGATCGGAGGTAGATACTATGGGTATCTCTGCTTCATCACTAGGCGTATAGAGTTGTGGTGTAAGTTGTCCTTTTTCGGATGACTCTATGATCTGGTCAGCATGGCGTCTTATTATGCTTTCTCCAATGTCCACGGTATACATCAGCGGTCCTAGACGTGTGCAAATAGTTCCAGGCTGCCATTTCTCGGTACGGTAGTCCCGGGCCAAAACTGGTTGACCTATCTGGAAGGTTTTAGTTGGCCTTTCATTCATGCTTTGAAATTGCCGGTTCTCTACGTCCCTTCTGACGTTTGGCTTGACCAAATCCAGCCGGCATCTTAGTCTTCTATTGAAAAACATCATGGCGGGGGTTTGGTTTGTAACCACATGTGTTGCATTCCTGTACGCAAACAAGAAGTTATCTACCTTATGTTGTAGATTTATGTCTTCATTACCCATGGCCTTTATGGCCTTCTTGAAGGTCTGGACAAACCTTTCAGCTAATCCATTGGTGGCGGGATGGTATGGGGCGGACGTGTAGTGCTTAACCCCATTGTTTTTTAAGAACTTCCTGAATTCTTCGGATACAAATTGCGGTCCATTATCAGAACAGATCTGTTCAGGCAGCCCATTCCTGGCAAATATGGTCCTTAATACTGTGATGGTTTTTTCCGTGGTGGTGGAGGACATCTTTATTACCTCCGGCCACTTGGAGTGTGCATCCACCGCGATTAAGAACATTGAGTCCATAAATGGACCAGCAAAGTCGATATGTACCCTTTGCCATGGAGATGAGGGCCACTCCCATGGATGTAGAGGGGCTTGTGGTGGGGCGTTTTGGACCTTCTGGCATCCTAGACAGCTCTTGGTCATTTCTTCGATGTCTCCATCGATACCTGGCCACCACACAAACGCTCTGGCTAAGTTCTTCATTTTCACTCCACCCAGATGGCCCTCGTGAAGCTCCTTTAGCACTTTATCCTTGAGTTTGGGTGGAATCACCACTCTGGATCCACACATCAAGGTTCCTCGACACACTGACAGCTGTTCTCTTCTTTGCGAGAATGCTGGCAACAGTGGTTCGCCATGTGCTGGCCATCCCTTCACCGTTAAATCGTAGACTCGTGAGAGAGTCGGGTCATTTCTTGTTTCCTTTTCAATGGTAGAATTTGTCACCGGTAGACATTCCACTATGGTAGAGTGGAACATCTCCACTGGGTCCACTGTAGGCGCCTCTTCTACCGTTGGCAACCGTAGGCGCGATAACCCGTCAGCATTCCCATGCTGTTTTGTTCCTTTGTATTCTATGTCATATTGGTGTGCCCCTAGGAAAAGGGACCACCTCTGTAGCCTTTGCGCTGTCATAATGGGAACGCCCTTTTTAGGGTTGAATATGGAGACGAGGGGTTGATGGTCAGTCAACAAGGTAAATTTTTGTCCGTGTAGGTAATGGTTGAATTTCTTCACCCCCCACACCAGGCTGAGTGCCTCCCTGTCGATCTGGGCATAGTTACGCTCAGCTGAGTTCAATGAGCGTGACGCAAAAGCTATCGGCCGCTCCGAGCCATCAGGGAATCTATGCGATAATACCGCTCCCACGCCGTAAGGGGATGCATCGCACGCCAGTCTGATTGGCAGTGATGGGTTGTAATGAGCCAACACTTCCCTGGACGTGATCAAGCCTTTGCATTTATGGAAGGCACGTTTACAGTCTTCGCTCCATTTCCAAACTACTCCCGTTTGTAGCAGTGTGTTAAGAGGGTGCAGAACCGTCGACAAGTTTGGTAAAAATTTATGATAGTAATTTATTAATCCCAGGAACTACCTTAATTGTGAGACATTTTCAGGCGCTGGGGCCTTTACGACCGCTTCAATTTTTTCAGGTGACTTATGCAACCCTTCTTCGTTAATGACATGGCCACAATATGATATTTGTTTCTGGAAAAATTCGCACTTGGGGCGATTTGCTCGTAGGCCCCGTTCTCTCAGCCTCGTGAGCACCTGCTCCAAGTTGGCAAGGTGCTCGTTGTCGTTTTCTCCTGTTACAAGGATGTCGTCTAGGTAGCATTGAGTCCCCGGAATCCCTTGCAGGACTTGCTCCATAGCTCTTTGCCAGATAGCCGGAGCTGATGCCACTCCGAAAACCAGTCGATTTTACTGGTACAGGCCTTTGTGTGTGTTTATCGTGAGATACTTTTTAGAGGCCTCCTCAACCTCCATCTGTAGATATGCCTGTGCTAAGTCAATTTTGGTGAAACGTTTCCCTCCGGATAGTGAGGCGAAAATATCTTCTATCCTCGGAAGAGGATACTGTACCGTGTGAAGAACCGGGTTTACAGTCACCTTGAAGTCCCCACAGATGCGAATTTTTCTCTGTTCTTCAGATTTATCATTATTCAACGTTTTCTTCATGACCGGGACGATGGGTGTTGCCCACTCGCTCCAATCTACCTTGGATAATACGCCTGCTTTTTCCAAATTCTCCAGCTCTGCCTCGACGGCTGGACGAATTGCGTATGGCACTGGCCTTGCCTTAAAAAACGTGGGAATTGCCGCATCTTCCACTTTTATTGAGGCGGTGGCGCCTTTCAGGGTTCCTAGTTCCTGTTGAAACACTTCTTTGGCGTTAGCCAAGATTTCTTTTAATCGTCCAGGTATGACATCATCATCATTTTTTTTCTTACTGGTCACCGTCAGTGCCTGAATGGAGTGCCAGTCTAAACGTATCTTTCTGATCCATTCACGTCCCAACAACGGTGGACCACCATCTTGCAGAACGTATAAATACAACTTCTGTATTTCCTTGCCGTTGTATACAACAGGCACCCTTATTTGCCCTCTGGGGTATACTTTCTGCCCCGTATGTGTCTTCAAGATAATGGATGTGTCTTTCAAAGGTATATGCGGAAATAGCCGCTCGTAATCCCGTCGACTCATGACGGTCAGAGCTGATCCTGTATCTAGCTCCATTTTGACTGGGGACCCCGCTATCGTGAGGGTAAGCCAAATGGTCTGGTAATCTTCTTTGGCAATTACATTATGTAATTTGAGACAGCTTAGTCTCTTGTTTCCGGAGTCGCTATCGCTCTTCTGGTCTTCGGAGCTACTGTCCATCATCATTTGTACCTTTCTGTACTTTTCCTTATTGACCTTTTTACTGGCAGCGGATTTTTTTCCAGATCTGCATACACGTGCAATGTGTCCCATCTTTCCGCATTGCCTGCATGCTTTGTCCTTGAACCAGCAGTCCTTCTGGTCGTGGGTGGATCTGCCGCAGCGATAACATCTCTCGAAACCCCGTGTCATTTCATGGGTGCCGAAGTCCTGTGGCTTTTGCTGTATCTCTGCAGCTCCTCTTGCTGCTGCTTCGTATGATACAGCCACACTGAAAGCCTTGTCCAGTGTCAAATCTTTCTCAGAAAGTAGTCTTTTCTGTGTTCCTTCGCTTAGGAGACCGCAGACGAATTTGTCTCGTAGAGAATCTGCCAGTCCTGCCCCGAATTGGCAGTGCTTTGACAGCTTTCGTAATTCGGTGAGGTAATCAGCGTTACTTTCATTCTTGTGCTGATTCCTCCTGAAGAATTTGAATCGTTCCGCTATCAGCAGCGGTGTTGGATTTAAGTGCTCCTGTAAGGTATCAACAATCTCCTTAAAATTCTTGTCCATCGGTTTGGCTGGAGTAATCAAGTTTCGTAACAGCCCGTATGTCCTTGCGCCCATCAGATTTAGAAGTACCGATGCCTTTCTATCATCCGCTACTTCATTTGCCTTGCAATATACCTCCACTCTTTCCACATATGTGGTCCAATCTTCTATATCACTATCGAAAGCAGTAATATTGCCAGTCTTCGGCATCTTGAAAATCTAAAATGGCGCTTCCCGCGCTTTTCCTCCGTCCCCGATGGATGAAAATGGCGCCTCCCGCGCTTTTCTTTCTTCCCCGCCGAGTTAAGATGGTGCCGCTGCCGCTGCTGCCAACGCTGTTCTCCGCGGTTCCCGTTGCGACCTGCAGCTTTTCGCGGTATTTCTATTTTTTTATTTAAATTTTTTTATATATATCTCTTCAATAGTTTCTCCGTTACTTGGAGAACCGTTCCCGTCGTGGAGCGGACCCTCTGGGACTTTCCCCTCCCTCTGCTCGGTCCGAACGCCGACCTGCTTTGCAGCACCGGCCGTGCCCTGAGTGCTCCACCCACTCTCTCTCTTTGCTTCTGCTCCCCGACTCGCTGCCCGGCCCCGTTGCAGAGCCACCCGATCGAGCTCTAGCCCGCCGCAGCCCAGGAAGGATCAGTGCACTACCTGCCACCAGCCCGTTTAGCTGGTGAAACCACAGTTTTTTTTTCTTGCTTCTGGCTTCGACCTTCGTCTGAGGAATCGATCCCCTTGAGGTGCTGCCGAATTGCAGGTAAGTTTGTTTCTAACTCGTCGCCACTGTTAGATCCGTGTGTTAATGGAGACACGGAATGCAGGAGTTGATTTAACAAGTGTTTACTGAACAAAATCTGGAGGTGAACTAACTACACAAGACACTACACAGGCTTATATACCTGAGTGGTCACTACTGGTACTACAGCATACAGGGGCTTCAAAGACATAGTTCCTCTTAAAGGTACATACACTACAGCCATCCTCTTGGTTTTTTTCTTGCCAGTTTTCTCAGCTAGTTTTTCTACCCTTACCTTCTCTCTTGAAGCCATTGACTCCTTGCTGAGTTGAGTTTCCATAATTGCGAGTCACCCTGAAGTACCTCTCTCAAACGACCGTTATACAGTTTGACTGAGTGTTGGCCAACTATCACAAACGAGTCTTGTCCATGTAGGTGCCCTTGCAGCATGGGTCATAGGCTAGTATTTAAGAGTGGGAGCCTTGCTATTCTGCTCCCCCTCCTCCCCACACCACCTCCCAGCTTCCAGCCTAACGCAGTGGCCCTAAGACCAATTAGAGCACCTTCACTGTTACCCATTTGAGATCAGTGTCCCGCATGATCAAACCCGAATCCTGCCTGTGATCAGCGACTCACTGGGTCATTCGGGTAATTGTGGCTAATATTCATTCCAGATCCTGCAGAGTGATTGATTGTACGCAGTGGTGTGGGTCGGGGTGGGGTGGGGGACAGGACGTCTCACAGCTGTGCCTTGCTTCTGTCTTCAACCAATGCTCACACCCTTGCCCTTTTCAGCAGGGGGTTATTAGATAGTGATAGAGTGGGAACCCTAGCTCTGGCTGCTGAGGCCCACTGCAGCATTCTCCTCCACCATACCAGCTAAGGTTAACCATCTGAGCGCAGGCCAGTGACATTTTTATGGGTAAGTATTGATCTTCTTTGGAATTAAGGTTTTTCCCCTTGTAGCGAAATATCTAGGTGGGAATTTTAACCCCCAAGGATGGATGGGTTGGGGTGGGTAAGAAGGTAAAAAATATCTAAATTATCAAATCCGACCCCAATCCGTCTCCAATGGTGGTAGGTCGGGGTGGGGTGGCGGGTGACCAATTCACCCGCAGGAGATGAGAAAGTCACTGCTTTCTTTTAAGGACAAATGTAAGAAGTCACACAACACCAGGTTATAGTCCAACAGCTTTATTTGAAATCACAAGCTTTCAGAGCGCTGCTCCTTCGTCAGGTGAAGTGGAGAAATGCATAAAGACACAGCTTATATAGTCAGAGAATCATGTCAGATATTTACAGGTAATCTTTCCAACTGCCATTTATCACACCTCAGCAGAGAGATAATCCCAGTAATCAAAGGTGTGAATGGTGTCCAAACAGGTAAGTCAGGATAACATTACATCAAAGAACAATGCGGTGGGGTCACAAGGGGTCAAATGTTGCAGATGCTGGGGTCTGTATAAAAAACAAAAAAACAGACAAAAAACATTTTTTTTGCTGGAAATCACAGCAGGTCTGGCCGCATCTGTGTAGAGAGAACAAGCCAATGACGACTCGAGTCTGGATGACCCTACGTCAGGTGGGGTTACATGTAGTGTGACATGAACCCAAGATCCCGGTTGAGGCTGTCCTCATGGGTGCGGAACTTGGCTATCAGTTTCTGCTTGACGATTTTGCGTTGTCGTGTGTCTCGAAGGCCGCCTTGGAGAATGCTTACCCGAAGATCGGAGGCTGAATGCCCTTGACTGCTGAAGTGTTCCCCGACTGGGAGGGAACACTCCTGCCTGGCGATTGTTGCGCGGTGTCCGTTCATCTGTTGTCACAGTGTCTGCATGGTCTCGCCGATGTACCATGCTCCGGGGCATCCTTTCCTGCAACGTATGAGGTAGACAACGTTGGCCGAGTCACATGAGTATGTACCATGTACCTGGTGGGTGGTGTCGTCACGTGTCCTCCTTTTAAGGAGGCTGCGTGCCACTATTTTAAATGGATTTTTATCTTTAACTCATGGAGGTCAGGATTCCCCGGCCTTGGGAAACCCAGAGGGTAATAGGAAGCGAGAAGGGGTAAGGGGTAATCTATGAGGTAAGTGCCTCTATTGGACTGCTTGTGTGCCAGAAGGAGCAGGAGCATTTACCCCGCAGCCCAACAAGCTAACCTCTTTAGAGATTCTGCGATGTCTGGAGCCCACCCGACCTTCGCCGTGTCCAAGACCAGCCCCCCCCCCGCCGTGTCTGAGACCACCCCGGCGTGTCCGAGATCCCCCCCCCGCCGTGTCCGAGACCCCCCGCGCCGTGTCCGAGACCCCCCGCGCCGTGTCCGAGACCCCCCGCGCCGTGTCCGAGACCCCCCGCGCCGTGTCCGAGACCCCGCCGCGCCGTGTCCGAGACCCCGCCGCGCCGTGTCCGAGACCCCGCCGCGCCGTGTCCGAGACCCCGCCGCGCCGTGTCCGAGACCCCGCCGCGCCGTGTCCGAGACCCCGCCGCGCCGTGTCCGAGAACCCCTCCCCCCCCACCCCCCGTGTCCGACCCTACTCCAACCCCGTGTCTGACCCTACTCCACCCCCCTCTGCGATGCCAGACTTACCATTCCTTGGGTCGACCAATGTCCAGGTTAATGGCATTACCCTCTTCTCTCCCTGCTTCATGATGTAGATCATTAAAAATTTACCAACAAGACTTATTTTAATGATAGAAAGCGCCCACTTTAGAAAGTGAAAGGGCTTTTATTTTATGTAAAAGTTTAATAACTTCTGATGAGAAAACCTATTATTTTCAGCCCAATTCATTTGTAGTTTTCTTAAGTAAAGCAAAAGGATTTTGCAAGTTTTCTTTTAAAATATAAAAAATCCTGCTTGCTACTGTGGAGACAGAATATCCCTTGGTGTAATCACGGTGTAGTTACAATATTAAAGGCTCAAGTAATATAGTTGTCAGTGCCAATGCTGCAATATAAGCCAGCTACATTATTGCTAATTATTCATTTTCTTGTATTTTATTGACATAATAAAATTGCCTGGGGTTTTTTTAATCTCTGCTGTAAATTCGAGTTGATGCTTTGGGCTCTGAGCTCTGCATTCAATTTTCCTGATGTTTTCCTAGACCATTGCAAGCCAATCGAAGCTGAGCCCTCTGCCTGTCCTATGATTAAATCAGACAGTAAAGAATGATTATCGTTGTGAACAATATACAGTGCGACGGGATAAATTTAATTATGATGTGAGCCAGAAAGTCTTCGTTTAAACCCAAAATTAACGAGTGCTTCAGAACATGAATATCAAATTATTGAGAAATAGATGGCTTACTCCCCCCCACTTCCTTTTTTTTCCTTGCCAGTATGGGATACTGCAGTCGGCCCTTATTTACATCTGGTCTGTAGGTTCAATTTGCATCAAATTGATGCATCTTACAGCTGCAGTATCCTACAGGGAGCAATCTCATAAGTTGTGGCATTAAGTAAAGGCGTATTTTTTCACTGGTTAATGACGTGAGTTTGAAAGCTTTATAGAAATCATGCTGCATGTCGAGAATAACGAAGTTGAAGTCTATTTTCAGTTCTTCAGTATTTTAAAGTGCTCATGTATTGTGCAATTGTGGAGTTCCCATGCAGTCATCAGGACAAGGATTACTCACTCAGTGTGGGCTTCCTGCTTTATCGGGGTATTTTTTATTGTGTAATCATATGAATTCTGTTTATTCATCCGGGTAAGGGTGACTGTGGAGTTGTTGTTTATTTAATGGAGTATGGCTTATTTGCTGAATAACTACAAGAGATCCTGCTTATTCTCCATCACAAAGACCTCCATCTCTGCCCCTGCCATAGCCAATCTGCTGCTGAAACCCTCATCCATGCTTTAGTTAACTCCAGACTCAACTATTTCAATGGTCTCCTGGCCAGCCTCCCACCTTACACCCTCCGTAAACTTCAGCGCATCCAAAACTCCACTGCCTGAATCCTAACTCGCACCAAGTCCCGTTCACCCATCACCCATGTGCTCGCTGACCTACAATTGACTCCCAGTCCAGCAACACCTCGATTTTAAAATTCTCATCCTCGTGTCCAAATCACTCCACGGCCTCGCCCCTCCCTATCTCTGTAAACTCCCACAACCCTCCGAGAACTCTGCATTCCTTCAATTCTGGCCTCTAGTGCATCTCCCTCTCTCTTTGCCCACCATTGGAGGCCAGGCCTTAAGCCATTGAGACATGTGAGTTTAAGTGAAATTGGAAGCTATGGGGGTGATTTTTGCCAATGTGGAGCTTTTGGAGGCGGGACTCCCACTTGTCGGGTTTCAGTCCCGCCTCCAACCCACGTTATTTTCCCTTGATTGACCTTGTTAGGCCCGCCCAGCAGGCCAATTAAGGGAAAGCCGGTTGCAGAGAACTTCAACGTATGACGTTTCATGAATTGTCATCGTTTAACAGCTCTGTGAAGCTGTCAAACAGTGACATTCTCTGTAGTTTGATGAGGTCTTGAATTCAAGACCTCACCAAACCTCTTTCTTTTGCAGAAATGAGATGGTTGTTGCATTGGAGAATGCACACCGACTGAAGCCTGCAGGAAGAAACAAAGGTAAGTACACTTTTAATAACACTTTGCACTTACCTCAGATACTCACCTCTCCACACTTGCACCCATCATTTACCTTCACAGCACAATTTTGCACCCGCAGACCCAATACTCGCCTCACTGAGCTGGCGGGTTTCGGAGCCTTCGCGAAGCCCGCACTTGTGAGGGCAAAAAGGGGAGGCTTCATCCCTTCCCGCCTCCAAGGAGACGGGACCCGGCACGGGACGGCTACCCACCTCCTGGAAAGATGGCATGGAGGTGGGTTGGTGCCCGCCCCCAAAATCTGCCACTTTCCCAGCAGACCCACCTCCCCAGGGCTGGCAAGAACGCGCCCTATGATTGTAACCTTTGGGACTAAATGCTTTTGTTTCAAGGCTACAGTTCAGTGTTATCTTAGCTCAATTGTCTTAATTCTCACCTCTGAGTCAGAAGTTTGTGGGTTCAAACCCTACTGTAGGACTTAAGCACATAATCTAGCTGGCACCTCAGTGCAACTAACAGAGTGTTGCATTGTCAGAGGTGCCGTCCTTCAGAAGAGATTTTAAAGAGGCCCCATCCATCTCTCCAGCTAGTTCAGGCGGATGTGAACGATTCTGTGACACTATTTGAAGAAGAGCAGGGAATGCTCCTCGTGTCCTGGGCAGCATTCCTCCCTCAAGTAGCACCACAAGAAGGCAGATTGAATGGTCATTCATCTCATTGCTCTTTGTGGGACTCTGGGTTGTGCAAAATGGCTGCTGTGTTTGCCTGCAAAACACTGGGAACTGTACCTCAAAAAGTAGTTAATTGGTAGTAATGCCTTGGAACATGTTACTACATTAAAGGCGCTATATAAATTCAAGTTGTTGCTGTGATGTGAAGCACTCAGTAAGGTGCTATATAAATACAAGTTCCCTCTTTTACGGGGTCAACTTTAATGAAATGCTTTCTTTTCTAACAAAGCATCAACAATTTGCATTTATATAGCCCCTTTAACGTAGGAGTGTTATCAAACAAAATTTGACACTGAGCTGCATAGGAGATATTAGGACAGAGGTAGGTTTTAAGGAGCGTTTTAAAGGAGGAGTGAGAGGCGATGAGGTTTAGGGAGGAATTCCAGAGCTTAGGGCCTCGGCAGCTGAAGGCACGGATGCCAATGGTAGAGTGATTGAAAACCGGGGATGCGCAAGAGGCCAGAATTGGAGGAATGCAGAGATCTTGGAGGGTTGTAGGACTGAAGGAGATTTCAGAGATGGGGAGGGGCATGTGTGCTGAGCTTTTCTTTTACACGAGTTAGTGTGAGAGGCAACACACTTATTTTGCCAAGAACTACCCTTGCCATTATATAAACATATCCTAAATTACATTACAGGAACTAAATAATCATAGAGCAGGTTAAATTTTCATTAAATGCCCTTGTGTTTAGTTACTATTTCTTGTGCGTCCTAAGCCTTAATGGTATGATCCACATTTCTGGTGCTCAATTAGATTGTAAGTTCTGAAACTGCTATTTTACATCCTCTTTACAAGACGAGATGTTGTCTTGCACAGTGAATGTAGACTTTTGATTGACCAGAGCTGAGATTGATGTCAATGCAACAAGTCAAACTTGTGCCACTTGGCAGTGTGACCCCTGACTCTGCAGGTTGTCCTGAACTATAGTTGTAAACGTTGTGATGAAAAGAGTATTTTTTTCCCCTCTCAAGTTTGACTCCTCTCTGCAACAGCGCACTTCACAGAGAGAAAGGATCGTCAGTAAGATACAATTATAAGACTGCTTGACCCCCCTCCACCGCACCTTATTGCATTTATTTTCCATGGCACTTGTTAAAATAATGAGCTGCATGAGACAATCGTGAAGGAATTCTGTTCTGTGTTGAAGACCAAGCATTTTTTTAAAAAAACAATGAAGCACTTTTTTTTTCATTTTATGTGTTTCTTAATCATGCCAGTCCGAACTGCTTCAAGGAAAGTTATCGCAGGTTTTAAATAGCACATTAAAAAAAGCCAGCTTCGCATCATAAACTGACAGTCTTTCCAGACACTGAAACGGCTCGCAGCAGAATAATTAACTTTCCTTAGTGGCATTTGTTGAGCTGGCGATGAACTGACCCAACAGCTCCTCACTGCAATAAAAGCTCATCGTTGAACTCCTCAGAGGCTCAGTAACAGTCAGCTTCATTCCCGGTAACCCTCCTCATTGGTCTGCTCTGGCTGCTTGCTTCTTTTCCACGGCCTTGTCCACACCCGGGTGGACGTGGAGCAGGAGCACGCAGTATCCGCTGGTATACTGACCGATGGGCACTGCAGGAACTGGAGTGTATAGTGTGCACCAGCAACAATATTATTATTTAAGTTTATAAGTTTCCTTTGTTTTATGGTTAAGTTCCATATTAGTTGTGCCCCTCTTAAAAGGGGGCACATTTGCTTGATGACACTGAGGCAACCCAGTGACTCCTTATTGGTTTATTTAGAAAAGGCATTCCCAGTAACACTGTCATCCACAGAGTATGCCTGTTATCTTTAGCGCTAGGAAGACCCAAGTCCATTACTCTCAAGAAAGATTGACTGCGGTGCTGTGCATCCACTTCTACTCTGTTAGGGTCGCAACTCTCTCTTCAGTACTATGTTCAGCTCCTTACCTTAGTAAATAAAGAAATAAGAAAGACTTGCATTTATATAGCACCTTTCACAGCCTCAGAAGGTCCCAAAGCACTTTACAGTTAATGAAGCAGTCCGTGCCCATATGCAGCAAGACCTAGGCAGCATCCAGGCTTGGGCTGATAAGTAGCAAGTAACATTGGCGCCATAAAAGTGCCAGGCAATGACCATCTCCAACAAGCGAGAGTCTAACCACCTCCCCTTGACATTCAATGGCATTACCATCGTCAAATCCCTCACCATCAACATCCTGGGGGTCACCATTGACCAGAAACTTAACTGGACCAGCCACATAAACACTCTGGCTACAAGAGCACATCAGAGGCTAGGTATTCTGTGGTGAGTGACTCACCTTCTGACTCCCCAAAGCCTTTCCACCACCTACAAGGCACCAGTCAGGAGTGTGATGGAATACTGTCCACTTGCCTGGATGAGTGCAGCTCCAACAACACTCAAGAAGCTCGACACTATCCAGGACAAAGCAGCCCGCTTGATTGGCACCCCACCAACACCTTAAGCATTCACTCCCTCCACCACCAGCGCACCATGACTGCAGTGTGTATCATCTACAAGATGCACTGCAGCAACTCGCCAAGGCTTGTTCGACAGTACCTCCCAAACCCGTGACCTCTACCACCTAGAAGGACAAGGGCAACAGGCGCATGGAAACACCACCACCTCCAAGTTCCCCTCCAAGTCACACATCATCCTGACTTGGAAATATATCTCCTCCATTGTAGCTGGCTCAAAGTCCTAGAACTCCCTACCTAACCTGATTTTTCTGTAGCCATGCCTCAGTAATCCCTACTATGTCTGGTTCCTCACAGCGCATGATTGCTTCCAGCTCCCCTTTTTGAAGTACTTTTTGGATATTAAAGGGATCAAGGGATATAGGGATAGTGCGGGAAGGTGGAGTTGAGGTAGATCAGCTGTGATCTTATTGAATGGTGGCGCAGTGTCAAAGGGCCGAATGGCCTACTACTACTCCTATTTCTTATGCTCTTAAGTTTAGTCACTTTTGTAATGTAGGAAACGTGGCCACAAATTTATGCACAGCAAGGTCCCACAAACAACAATATGATAATGACCAGACCATTTTTGTGATGTTAGTTGAGGAATAAATATTGACCAGGAGAACAACCCTGCTCTTCTTCGAAAGGTGCCATAGGATCTTTTACATCCACTTGAGAGGGCAGACAGGGCCTCGGTTTAACGTCTCTTTTAAAAGATGGCACCCCTGACACAGCAGCACTCCCACTGGACTGTCAGCCTAGATTTTGTGCTCAAGTCTCTGGAGTGGGGCTTGAAGCCACAATCTTCTGACTCAGAGGCGAGAGTGCTACCCACTGAGCCACGACTGACGCCTACAGTGGTCTTATTCTCAAAGAAATTGTGTGGTTTTTTTTTCATTTTCTTTGGACGTTTCTGTTGAATAGTTATAAAAATATTGGAGATGGGGTAAAAATCATCCTGTTGGGTAATGAAGAGTCTTTTCACTTTCCAATTGGTGTGGGAAGGTGGTGCGCCTGGAGGATGGACATGTCAGGTGACCAATGGAAGGAGTGTGGGGCGGGGCAGGCGGTCATGATGAAAGCTCCATGAAGTTATTCACTATATAGCTTATATCGCCGTTCAGCAGAGGAAAGATGTATGGTGATAATGAGGAAGCCATTGAAGAAAAATTGGGGAATGAAAAGAGAATCCTTGTCATAAAAATTCTTTTGAAAACTCAACCATTCAGCACAAATTATAATCATGTCTAGCATCCTTTTGTTTAGTCCATTTTGGTTCATTGTTATTTAAAGAGCAAGGGTTGATGACATTTTCTGGGTTATTGAGCTGAAATTGTAAGGAAGATGAATTAACACACACCACTGACGCTGAGGTAATGACTCCCAGGCTGATGATAATCCAGTTCCTTTACACCAATAGACTCAGTAAGCCCTTCAAGCCAGTACCCTGATATCATCAGCTTTATTGCCTGAGCAGAAATTATTCATAATTGGATAGAACAAAACAAAGGGATGTGAATCTTATTAATTATTAAGAAGCTGTTTGGTTTTTAAATGATTTCCTGATGGTGAAAGCCCTTCCTTAAATAAATTATGTTTGTAGACCGTAAAGCTGGATTTTCCTAGTTTATTTGTGTTTTCGTGGAAAGGCTGGTGTGGTTTCCGATGGTACACTGGACTAACCAGGTGAAGAAGACAGCAATAAATTTGTCACAGATGTTTTTTATGCTTGGCTCAAAGAGCGCTCTGTATCCTTATTTTTGTGCGATTATTGTTGTGTAATGGTATGAACATACAAAATTGACGGGCAGGAAAAGACCAGCTGGTCCGCCAAGCCAGCCCCACACCATGATGGTTAGAGCAACATGACTAGACACTTATTCCCTTTCCACACCGCCCGCTCCACAAGATCAAATAAACTTCTGTCCTAATCATCCAGACTCACATATGAAGAATGACCCTTGGAGAAGTACCAGAAGGCTCCATGGAATTGTATGCCAGTAAAAAGGAAGAAAGAAAGACGCACCTTTCACAACTAGTGTAGGCACTGTTGTAATGTAGGAAACGTGGCTGTCAAATTGCGCACGGCAAGGTCCCACAAACAACAGTGTGATAATGACCTGATAATCTGTTTCTCGGTGTTGGTTGAGGGATAATAGTGACCAGGGCACTGGGGAGAACTCCCCTGCTCTTCTTCAATGTTGTGTCATGGGATCTTTTACGTCTTTTCTGAAAGACAGTGCATCTGGCAGTGCACCGGGTTAGAGGGCGAATGTTCGGGGTAGTAGACGATGAGAGGGAGCCAACAGTGAAGTGTAGCTGTAGGGAAATCATTAACCAGTCAGTTCATAAGTTGCCACACGTATCACTAGTTAATGAGATGCCAGGACAGAAATTGGTTGGTTAATGAGTTGTCACTTCAACCTGTGGTTGGTTACAATTAGTGTTGTCGGTCTTAATGTGCGCCAAGTGGGTGCATAGCTGTCTGTAGCCGGGTTAGAGGGTATTTTTTCGGTGGTGTTTTTAAGTTTGAGTCAATATGGCTGGTTGAGTGAGGGAGGCAGGCAGGGTATGAGTTGAGGGCGGTAGCCGAGAGGCAGAGTCTTTATTGAGATGGTGATTTTAACATGTGTTAGCTAGTGATAGTGGAGTGGCAGCCTAAATAGGTGCCCAAATCTCTGGAGTTAGGCTTGAACCCCCAACTTTCTGACTCAGAGGTGAGAGTGCTACCCACTGAGCCATGGCTGACACTGTGGAGAACTACCTGCTGTGTTGTTTAATCCCCTTTTGTACTGGCCTGTTGCACTGGGGGCCTTGTCCTAGCCCCATTGCCAGGATTTTAAACTCAGCTGTGAAGAATTGCGGGCACAAGCCCATGGGTTGCTTTCATTTCACAATGCCGCGCACCACAAGCACCAGCACACGTGCAATCGTTAAGGGTTTTGCCATTAGCTTAAAGCGAATGCTGCCTTGAGAATAACAAAAGCAACATAAACCTCAAACATCTGTGACTGCTAGCCTTCCTCCTAAGTTTTGTGGTACATGAAGCAACTGTGGAACTTGTTAAGGCAGACATCTGTTCCACGCCAACATATGTTCAAAGTTATTGTTGCTCAGAGTTGATTTTCAATGGGTTTTGAAATGTCGCCAAGTTCAGTCCCAGCACAAAGAGGGATACGGTTTCCAAGACATGTTGGTGCTAAATAAGACATGATTTTTGGGTTTCTTTTTTGTGGCTGGAATGTAAATCATTGCATTGCTCTACTTTTCCATTGTCCCCTGCTGAGTGCAGAATACCCCCGTTCCCCCTGAAGTCTACCAACAGTGTAGCTCAGAGCCTGAGCAGATACCAGTTTGGGATTTCAGTTAAACTCCATGCCACTTGAGAGGCATTCACATTTATTGCTTGGATTATTTTTCTTTCTCTTCCTGTGGGTGGTCCATCCTTTTCAGTGCATTAGATTGCACTGAGAATCCATTTCTCAGTGTCTCAGTGTCAAACTCAGTTGGTTCCTTGCACTAACAGTAGTACTCATGTGTTCCATAAATTCTTGTTTGAATGCCAATGAAAGGAAAAAATATCTAGGAGATGAATGTGAGTTAGCCTCCCACTTCAATTCCCAAATTTGACTCTGCACCAAGAAGCTAATTTTATTGATATAGGCCAATTTTTTTAATTCATTCTTGTGATATGGCAAGGCTGGAAATTTTCCTATATTAATGTTTCCTACAGTACAACAGTGACTACACTTTAAAAAAAAAAAAGTACTTCATTGGTATTAAAGCACTTTGAGATGTCCTGAGATCGTGAAAGGTGGCTATAGAAATGCAAGTCTTTCTTTTATTGCCCATCCCTAGTTTCCCTTGAGAAGGTGGTGGTGAGCTGCCTTCTTGAACCGCTGCAGTCGTGTGGTGAAGGTACTCCCACCAATGTTACCTTTTATTTTTTTTTGTGCATGGTTTTTCCTATTTAAAAGCCAGTGAGCCGGATGCGCGAGAACTGCAGAGCGCTGCGCGGCCAAGGAAGTTGCGCCGCTTAAAGGGAATATTGACTCCCACAGTGCTGTAAGGTAGGGAGTTCCAGGATTTTGACCCAGCGGACGACTAAGTTCATGACATCTGAAGTCAAACGTTTGTTTCATTTGGAGTTGCTTGGCTCTATGGTGGTGTAATGTCCAGGTCAGCTCTGTCTTCAGTTGACTCACTGTTACCAATGCTACGGCCAGAAGAAAGGGAAAAGCAATGGTACTTTCTTCATGTCTACAGAAACCAAACTGGTCGTGTTTCTGCCTAATCTATGCCAGGTAAATTTATTACTTGTCAAACTCCGAATGATTGCATGAAAATAGTCAATGAATACAGGCTGCAAAAAAAACCCAAAGAATGAAAACATCTCTGAGCTTTGGAATATCTATATTTTTATATTAGATACAATTAAATAATGAATCTGTGATCTCATTACACGGATTCAGATGGTGTTTCTGATATAACCATGTTGTAATTCTTCCAGGTATCCATTACTCACTTAAGTTCAAGTTTTTTAGATTTTTTGGTAGTCGGGTGGGAAGAGATAGTTTCTTCTGAGAGTTATCCTAAAACTAGTGAGACTGTCCGTGCGATACCAGAGCGCAAATCTGAGTGAACCTCCTGTCTCGCTGACTTATGTGTCCCCTCCTTATCCCAACACTGCCAACTCCTTCCTTCCCTACATCCTGGTCGTACTGCACTCTCCAACAGCCGGTACCATTATTCCTCAATAACTCTGTCTTTCATCCTTGGATACTCCCTTCCCTCTCTTCTTTCACTCATTCTTTCCCTCTTTTCCCCCCTTTCTATCCTCATTTTTTCTATCCCTCTATCCCTTTCCCCTCCTCCCGTTCCCTTTCAGTCCCCCTTCCCTCCTCTCTCGCCTTGCCCCTTCGCCCCCCCTCACTCTAACACTACCTCTCGACCCCCTCGCGCTCTGTCCCCTCCACTTGCTCTTTATTCTTCATCCTCCTGCTCTTTTCCATCATCCCCTCTGCCTCTTCTGCTATTCAGCCACATCTTTCCTCCAAGAGTTTTGTAGAAATCAGCTAGCTAAGTGAATCAATCAGCAAGTTTCAGAGAGAGGAAAAATAACTTGCCATTTTTCCCGTGTATATGAATGAGCATCAGGGCATTGTGGAGGAGGGAATGTAGTTTTAGATAAGGGAGTAGACTGCGTAGGGATGACTGTAACTGAAAGTAATTGACATTTATTTGAATGATGTTTTTATCTCCATCTTCTCAATTTCTGTGTGAAACTTCGATTACAGTAAAGGAACCTTAGAGAAGGGAGAGGGTGAAATATTACAACAAGAATTTAAAAAGTTATATAACAATATCTTTCAGGGATGTTAGTATAAAGTTTAAATACATTTGATATAATTGCTGATGTTATTTGTTGGTAATAAATTGCAGAATAAATTCAGATAAAGTTTCAGTGATTGTTTAACCTTCAGCGAGAACATCATTGCAGAGTGACTGGACAGAGCTTCCTGGCCATTGATTGTCTTTTGTGCAACAGAGAAGGGGCAAAAAAGTTACAACTGTCCCCAATGTTAAATTACCGTAGAATTGATTATATTTGTGCATTATAAACTTTGAGGGGGCAGAGCACTCATTTCGGCAGGAAATTTAAAGTTGCACTTAGTTTAGTTCTGCAATACTTTCAATGGCCAAATGCTTCTGCGAAGAATGTTAATAATCTTACAGCAGATTTAAACTGTTCTTCAGCATACATCGACTTAGTTAAAATACAGGTTGACTATCCCTTATCCGAAAACCTTGGGACCAGCTGTGTTTCGGTTTTCGGAAATTTTCGGATTTCAGAAGGTATTATTTCAGACTGGGAAACTCTGAACATTAAATTAATTTGGTAATTAGTATTTGTATTTAATATAAATTTTAAAAGTTCAGGCTACCTCTTGCGACTGTTCCGTGTCTCATTCCCCTTCCTGCTTCTCTGTGCTGCCGCTCACAGTCTGTTTACAGCTGCCCCTGCTCCGTATCTGAATTCCTTGACTTAGCGGGGGTCTGGGGCTTGACTGCCGCCGCCAGTTGTGGGAAAGCCGGATATCGGCTGACTCCTATGCTAAGCTGGCCCGCAAATCAGGTCAGAAAAGCATCGGCCGCATCGGGTCATGTTTGGCGCCACTCGGGTTATGTCATGCGCACGACTTACGCTCCACAAGAAAACTTTCGGTTTTCAGAGGTTTTCGGTTTTCAGAAGTGCGGATAAAGGATAGTCTACCTGTATGTGTATCCATGGTGCACAAAGCATGCTGACTGGTTGCTTTTGAGCGAATGTGAAATTTGAGCCAATCAGAATTGTATGTTGCGATCTCTCAAAATATTCCCATTCACGAAGAAAGCAGCCAATTACATCGGTGGGGGTGGGGAGGGGGGAGCATAGGGGGAGGAGGTAGGAGAGAGAGAGAGAAATTCGAAGTCCTTTAAGCATCTATCTTGGCTATCCCACCTATTCATATGCGCTCAATTTTATTTATAGAGCATGATGAACGAGCACAAAGTTCTGGGGAAAAAAATGAAAAAAGTTAATTATGATTCCATCTTGCAGTAGCTCCATCAATGTTGTCATGCACTGGTCCCCTTTCTCAGGAGGCTGGGACTTGCCTATTGCTCTGTTCCCAGAGCTTTGAATTTTGAGTTGGTCCTTGAGCTGGGAATTTCCTCGGGAAGAGGGGGAATGAAGAGCTAAAAGGGGGAACAAAAGCAAAAAGGTGAAAACTTAAAAGATGGGGAGACGGGAAAAAGGTTTTCAAAAATAAAAGCTAGCTGTACCTTGCTGAGTGTGAGGTGTCACGTACAAACCGGGGTCAAGCGAGGCTGTTTCATCGCACCAACGCTCTTCTCGATCTTCCTTGCTGCAATGCTCCATCTCACCCTCAGTAAGCTCCCCGCTGGAGTGGAGCTAATTTACAGAACAAATGGGAAACTATTCAACATCCGTCACCTCCAGTCCAGATCCAAGGTCGTCCCATCCTCTGTCGTCGAATTACAGTATGCAGACGACGCTTGCGTCTGCGCTCACTCGGAGGTCGAACTCCAAACCATTGTCAACACCTTCACCGAAGTGTACGAGAGCATGGGCCTTACCCTAAACATCCGTAAGACAAAGGTCCTCTACCAACCTGCCCTCGCCACACAGTACTGCCCCCCGATTATCAAAATCCACGACAAGGCCTTGGACAACGTGGACCACTTTCCATACCTCGGTAGCCTACTGTCAGCAAGGGCAGATGTCGATGACGAAGTCCAACAATGCCTTCACTGTGCCAGTGCAGCCTTTGGTCACCTGAGGAAGAAAGTGTTTGAAGACCAGGACCTCAAACCTGGCACTAAGCTCATGGTCTACAGAGCAGCAGTGATACCCGGCCTGCTGTATGCCTCAGAGACATGGACCATGTACAGCAGGCACCTTAAAGCACTGGAGAGGTACCACCAACGCTGCCTCCGCAAGATCCTGCAAATTCATTGGCAGGATAGGCGCACCAACTTCAGTGTTCTCGCTCAAGCCAGCATCCCCAGCATCGAAGCTTTGACCATACCCGATCAGCTCCGATGGACAGGTCACATTGTCCACATGCCCGATACGAGACTCCCAAAACAAGTGCTCTACTCGGAACTCCGGCATGGCAAGAGAGCCCCAGGTGGGCAGAGGAAATGCTTCAAGGACACCCTCAAAGCCTCCTTGAAAAAGTGCAACATCCCAACTGACACCTGGGAGTCCCTGGCCCAAGAAACATAGAAACATAGAAGATAGGAGCAGGAGTAGGCCATTCGGCCTTCGAGCCTGCTCCGCCATTCAATGAGATCATGGCTGATCATCCAAATTCAGTACCCTGTCCCTGCCTTCTCCCCATATCCCTTGATCCCTTTAGCCTCAAGAAATATATCCAACTCTTTCTTGAATATATTTAATGAACTGGCCTCCACCGCTCTCTGTGGCAGAGAATTCCACAGGTTCACCACTCTCTGGGTGAAGAAATTCCTCCTCATTTCAGTCCTAAATGGCTTACCCCTTATCCTTAAACTATGGCCCCTGGTTCTAGACTCCCCGGCCATCAGAAACATCCTTCCTGCATCTAGTCTGTCCAGACCTGACAGAATTTTATAGGTTTCGATGAGATCCCCTCTCAATCTTCTAAACTCCAGTGAGTATAAGCCCAATCAACACAATCTCTCCTCATACGTCATTCTTGCCATCCCAGGTATCAGCCTGGTGAATCTTCGCTGCACTCCCTCCATGGCAAGAATGTCCTTCCTCAGGTAAGGTGACCAAAACTGCACACAATACTCAAGGTGCGGTCTCACCAAGGCCCTGTACAACTGTAGCAAGATATCCTTGTTCCTGTACTCGAACCCTCTTGCTACGAAGGCCAACATACCATTTGCCTTCTTAACCGCCTGTTGCACCTGCATGCTTACCTTCAGCGACTGGTGCACAATAACACCCAGGTCTCTTTGCACTTCCCCTTCTCCCAATCTATTGCCATTCAAATAATAATCTGCCTTCCTGTTTTTGCCACCAAAGTGGATAACCTCACATTTATCCACATTATAGTGCATTTGCCATGTTTCTGCCCAATCACCCAACCTGTCCAAATCGTACTGGAGTTTCACGATATCCTCCTCACAGCTTACCCTCCCACCCAGCTTTGTGTCGTCTGCAAATTTGGAGATATTACATCCAATTCCCTCGTCCAGATCATTAATATATATTGTGAACAGCTGGGGTCCTAGGACCGATCCTTGCGGTACCCCACTAGTCACTGCCTGCCACTCGGAAAACGACCCGTTTATTCCAACTCTTTGCTTTCTGTCCGCCAACCAGTTCTCTATCCAAGTCAATACCTTGCCCCCAATCCCATGTGCCTTAATTTTGCACGCTAATCGCTTATGTGGGACCTTATCGAAAGCCTTCTGAAAGTCCAAATACACCACATCCACTGGTTCTCCCTTATCTATGTTACCAGTTACGTCCTCAAAAAATTCCAGTAGATTAGTCAAGCATGATTTACCTTTTGTAAATCCATGTTGACTTTGTCCGATCCTGTCACTGCTTTCCAAGTGCTCTGCTATTACATCTTTTATAATAGACTCTAGCATTTTCCCCACTACCGATGTCAGGCTTACCGGTCTATAATTCCCCGCTTTTTCTCTACCACCTTTTTTGAATAGTGGGGTAACATTAGCTACCCTCCAATCCATGGGTACCGTTCCAGAGTCTATCGAGTTCTGGAAGATGACCAGCAATGCATCTACTATTTCTAGGGCCACTTCCTTAAGTACCCTGGGATGTAGACCATCAGGCCCTGGGGATTTATCGGCCTTCAGTCCCATCAATTTTCCTAACACCATTTCCCTACAAATACTGATTTCTTTCAGTTCCTCCCTTTCATCAGACCCTATGTTCCCCGGCATCTCTGGGAGGTTATTTGTGTCCTCCTTTGTGAAGACAGAACCAAAGTATGTATTTAGTTGGTCTGCCATTTCCTTGTTTCCCATTATAAATTCCCCTGATTCTGACTGTAAGGGACCTACGCTTGACTTCACCAATCTTTTTCTCTTCACATATCTATAAAAGCTTTTACAGTCAGTTTTTATGTTCCCTGCTAGCTTACTCTCATACAAAGTGGAGAAGCATCCGGCAAGGCGCCGAACACCTCGAGTCTTTTCGCTGGGAGCAAGCGGAAGCCAAGCACAAGGAGCGCACATCAACCCAAGCATCCCACCCACCCGCCCCTTCAACCACCGTCTGCCCCACCTGTGACAGAGACTGTAGGTTCTGCATTGGACTCATCAGTCACCTGAGAACTTATTTTTAATGTGGAAGCAAGTCATCTTCAGTTCCGAGGGACTGCCTAAGAAGAAGACGAAGAAGAGTGAGGTGTCTGCAGCTCCACTCGACTCCTCATTCAGTATCCCTATTGCTACTGAAAGCTTAGTCTATACCAGTGCTAATTCGAAGCTCAAGTTCTGTGGTGCTCTCCTAGCTAGTCTCCTCTCCTCAACCCTCTGCAAGTTACAACTCATTCAAAATGCTTAAGCCTGCATCCTCACCCACACAAGGTCCTGCTTTCCCATCATATCGATCCTCTTCAAGATCCACTGGCTCGCAGCACCCCAGTATGTTGCTATCAAAATGATTGTCCTTGCTTTCAAATCCTTATGTGGTTTCACCCCCCATCCTACCTTAATGGTCTCCACATGTCTAACACTGGGCTATGCCTTGTTCCCCACTCCACCATTTATTGTCACTCATTCAGCTACTCTGCTCCTATCTCCTGGAACAGTCTGCTACTATCTTCTAGCTTGCCAACCTCCCTGCCTGCTTTCGAAACTCACCTCAAAGCCTTTCTCTGACCATCCTCTGGCCGTCCATCCTAACCCTCTCCATTTTCCCCTCCTGCATGGTGCTTACTATTTCTCTTTGATGTAAAGTGGTTTGAGGTATCTTCTTGTGCACGAAGAACGTATAGGAATGCAGTTTTCTGCTTTTTGTAGACATTTTCGAGAGGTTAACGAATTTTGTGGAGCCCCTGACTTCAGAGAGTTTCAGGGACTTTCAACAAGTGCAGTGGAAATTGACAGTTAGGCTATTTTAGTGGGGGGGGGGCGCGGGGGTTTATCATGGAAAGTAGATGTTTGCCCCATTTAAGATGTTATCATTCAACAATTACTGAGTTCATTGCTGTATATGTAATAGAGGTCAGGTAATAGTGATCACAATGTTTTTGTTGTGCGAACTATTCATCAAGAAATTGATATTAGTAAAGATTAAGCAACTGTAATGTAGAAAACAACATGAGGGAGGAAGATTTAAAAAATTGGGCATGCAAGAATGTGTGTGTATGTGTGTATGCACATGTGTGTCAGATTGTGATTTTTAACACATCATAAAAATTGCCAATGTCAATGAATCTACTGCCTGCAAATGAGCCATTGATACTTAGGGCTCCAATTTCCAAGCCCGTTGGAGGCGGGAGTGGTGGGAAAATTGCAGAATCGGGGGCAGGAACCCATCCCGCCTCCGTGCCAATGTCCCAGGAGGTGGGTATCCGACCTGTGCTGGGAGCCACCTCCCCGAGGCGGGAAGGGGATTAGTGCCAATTAACTGCCTGTTAACAGGTAGTTAACGGGCAGTTTTTTGCCTAATCCCTATTTTTAGCCCTGAAGTGTGGGCTTCCCGACGGCTCCGAACCACGCCAAGTTAGTGAGGCGGACCGTCAGTCTGAAGGGGTTGGAGGGGTCGAGATGTCTGTTGTGCAGGTGAGTGATGGGTGCATGTATGCAGAGGTAAGTGTGTGAGGTAAGTGTAAAGTGTTTTAATAAGTTTTACTTATCTTTACTTTCTCCTGCAGGCTTCCTTCAGTTCTCGGGAGTCCCTCAGTTCACCGGCACAGAAAGCAGAATGGCCGCTGAACTGTCAAAAGCTGCAGCATTCTGTTTTCTGGTCTGGAGAGCTCTCTAACTTAGTCTGAGTAGAAGGACTCAAGTTAGAAGACAGATTGTCAGTGTTTGACAGCTTCACAGAGCTGTCAAACGCTGATTTTTCAACTGTCAAAAGCTCTTGACAGATGAAATGTCAATCACTGACGCCACCAGTAACCAGGTGTCCCTTAATTGGTCTGCTGAGCCCGCTGGGCGGGCTTAACAAGGTCAATCAAGAGAAAATAGCGTGGGTTGGCTACAAGTCGATGGAGGTGGGACTATAACCCAAAAAGTGGGAGACCCGCCTCCATCACATCCCCATTGACAAAATCCAGCCCATAGTCTGTGCTCAGCTCAAAGCAGCTCTCAGCAGTGCATGTGAAAGTGTATGTATAATATTGATTTAGGCATCAAACCTGAATGTCACCAGAATAAACTTTCCATGTGTCTGTGCCATACAGTGGAATTGGAAAATAACAATAAAGAAAGAAAAGTAAGAACTTGCATTTATATAGCACCTTTCATGACCATGGGACGTCGCAAAGTGCTTTACAGCCAATTAAGCACTTTTTTTGTAGTGTAGTCACTGTTGCAATGAAGGAAATGTGGCAGCCATTTTACACACAGCAAGCTCCCACAAACATGTATCCCTGTGTGATAATGACCAGATAATCTGTTTTTAGTGATGTTGGTTGAGGGATAAATATTGGCCAGGACACCGGGGAGAACGCCCCTGCTCATTGTCAAAATAGTGCGTGCTGTGGTCACCTCCCTTTGTTTACATGTTACCCCTCGACGATATCATCCAGAAACATGGGGCCAACTTCCACATGTGTGCTCATGCCATCCAGCTCTTCCTCTTATCGAATTATCAGAGATTTTGCTGGGGGCAAGGAAATATAGCTCCTCCCCCTCCCCCCCCGCCCCAAACAAGTGATGAGTGTTATTAACAAGACAGAGAGAAAGCAGTGAGTAGGAATAACTCACTAAGATAGGGAACACTAAAGCTATATGTAATTACAGTCTGTGTAGGCTTCTCTAATAGACTGTACAGTTGACCATTATTCCCAAGCTGTGACAAGCAGCTAAAGTGCCTTGCAATCTGTATAAGATTGTTGCTGTCCTATATCACGGTTTGTAGACTGGGGTAGACTATTTTATTGACTAACCTCAGTAAACCACAGAATAATTATATGTTCATTTAATTTGCTACAGACTGGATCTCTGGTAGGGATGTTCATTGAAGCTGCTGACTGCTGGAATAAATACATCAGTCGCAAAGCCTTTGTGTGTAAACTCTCATATCAATTTTAAAATATTTCAAAAAAAATTCTTTATATCATACCTGTTGTGCTAAAATGGTACAACAGAGAATAAAAATCACTTGTTCCCCCTTTTTTTATAGCAATCTCCCAATTAGCCAATTTGCACACAGCAAGCAGCAATGTGATGATGACCAGATAACCTGTTTTAGTGATGTTAATTGAGGGATAAAAATTGGCCAGGAGACCGGGGAGAGCTGCCCTGCTCTTCTTCCAAATAATGCCATGGCATCTTTTATGTCCACCTGACGGGGCCTCGGTTTAACGCCTCATCTGAAAAACGGCACCTCCGGCAGAACAGAGTACTTTAGTGAAAAGCTAGAAATTGTGGAGGTCCAAAGAGACTTAGGGGTCCATGTACATAGATCGTTGAAATGTCATGGACAGGTACAGAAAATAATCAAAAAGGCTAATGGAATGTTGGCCTTTATATCTAGAGTGCAAGGGGGTAGAAGTTATGCTGCAGCTATACAAAGCCCTGGTTAGACCACACCTGGAGTACTTTGTTCAGTTCTGGGCACCACACCTTAGGAAGGATATACTGGCCTTGGAGGGAGTGCAGCGTAGATTTACCAGAATGATACCCAGACTCCAAGGGTTAAGTTATGAGGAGAGATTACACAAACTAGGGTTGTATTCCCTGAAATTTAGAAGGTTAAGGGTTGATTTGATCGAAGTTTTCAAGATATTAAGGGGAACTGATAGGGTAGATGGAGAGAAACTATTTCTGCTGGTTGGGGAGTTTAGAAGTAGAGGACATAGTCTAAAAATCAGAGCCAGACCTTTCAGGAGTGAAGTTAGGAAACACTTCTACACGCAAAGGGTGATAAAAGTTTGGAATTCTCTTCCACAAATGGCACTTGATGCTAGATCAGTTGTTAATTTTAAAACGGAGATTGATAGATTTTTGTTAACCAAAGGTATCAAGGGATATGGGGCAAGGCAGGTCTATGGAGTTAGATCACAGATCAGCCATGATCTTATTGAATGGTGGAGTATTCTTGAGAGGCTAAATGGCCTACTCCTGTTCCTATGATGGTGCAGCACTCCCTCAGTACTGCACTGGGAGTGTCAGTGTAGATTTTTGTGCTCAAGCCTCTAGAGAGGGACTTGAAGCCACAACTTTCTGACTATTGAGCCACAGCTAACACCTAGTTGAGTTGCTGAGCTGAATTCCCTAAAGCATTCCAACTTGCAAAGTGCAGCTAGTTGGTAATGGTTAATAAAAACAAAAAACAAAGCAACTGTTTGTATTCTTGGGGAAAAATAAGATGCCTAATCTTGGAGGCTGCATATTGTGACACCACTATTCCTGGCTAGAATGGAGATGATTGGGTAATTTCCCCCATCAAGCATGCCTGGAGACCACAGTGCTGTAAGTGACTGTTGTAAGGGATTGATTTACGCACATAATTTGTGTGTAACATCCTCCACTCACTGCATTTTGCTGGAAAACTGATCAATATGTATTTTGTAACTACCCACCATTCACTCCATTTTACTGGAGAAATAATCCTGCTTTTATAGGGAGACTTTGCTGCAGTTTCGGTCACGAGTTCTGTTTGCTGTAGTTCATAGAGACTCTTTAAATAGACTCTGTAGACTGCTGTAGAACGCTAAATAGACTCTGTTTGCTGAATAAATAGACTTTGTTTGCTATAAAATAGACTGTTTCCTGTGAGTCCTGCTGTAAGTCCCGCCCTGCCTCCAACTCATTGGTTGATACAGTGGTGTCAATGGAGACACTGGATTTTGGGTCACACGTGTGCAATATTGTTTTTATTTCTTCAAGCAGACTCCACGGGGAATGATGTGGGCCCCATGCTGGGTTTGAAGAAGTCTAGCTCTCTTGAGAGTTTGCAAACAGCTGTTGCTGAGGTCAGGAAGAACGAGCTTCCCTTCCACAGACCCCGACCTCACATGGTCCGAGGCCGGGGTTGCAACGAGAGCTTCAGAGCTGCAATTGACAAGTCCTACGATGGACCAGAAATTCCAGATGATGGTAAGCATTCTGTTACACACATTTTTTTAATGGTTTGAATGTTTTATTATAGGCTGATTTCACATTATAGAAAAAGAACCCGAGGATTTTTCCTCCTGTATGTTTTCTCTTGGCCACTTCATGGTCCATGATGCCAGCTGAGTTTGTTATAATTAGGTACCCAAACTAATGGGAAGGCAGTAGACCATTTTGCCACCTTTCTAGTTCCTTTACTTGAATATCAAATCTGACTGTTAACGCACTGTCAGATGTAGGTTGTCTGTCTCTGGGGTGTAAGATTGTAGTCCAGAAACCCTTCAATATATGAAAATTAACACCTTGGGTCAATAAATTCTCTTTAGTGGCATACTTCCTAAATTGGTTTTGTAGTTAATGAGAGCCACAGCATATGTTTCTGTACCTACTTCCCGTTACACAAATTCTTAGAAACATAGGAGCAGGAGTTGGCTATTCAGCCCCTCGATCCTGGTCCACCATTCAATTAGATTATGGCTGATCTGTATCTTAACTCCATTTACCCGGCTTGGTTCCATATCCCTTAATACCCTTACCTAACAAAAATCTTTCATTCTCCGTTTTGAAATTTTCAGTTGTCCCCCAGCCTCAAAAGCTTTTTGGAGGCGAGAGTTCCAGATTTCCAGATACTCTCGCCCTCTCATCCTCTCAAATCTTCCTGGAAATCTCGCATTTGACTTTTCCTACGTCTGGTGCTCCCAGGTTATCACTCCTAGCCCATTACTTTATTACTGTGATAAAGGATTATGAAACCAGAATGCAATCACGACACATTGGAATTGATTGTGAAATTACAGTACAACATGACCCTATTTAAATTCGGTATTCAGCATTTCTCCATTACATTTCAAACTTCTTATATTCCTCATTTTCCTTTTAAACTGACCTTCTTAACAATGCCGTGTATTAAGAGCTGATGCAGAGACCGTGGTTGGGATTCAACCAACAGCATCATTGAATCAGTTCATTTTGAGCAAGGTGGAATTGACAAGAGACTCAGCCTGTACATCCTTTCCTGATATGTATACCCTCGCAGTTCTGGTATCATCCTTGTAAATCTTTTTTGCACCCTCTTCAGTGCCTCTATATCCTTTTTATTATAATTATAAGCCATGGTCCTGTTTGCCTGTTCTGGTGGGTGTTAAAAGATCCAATGCCACTGTTCAAATAAGAGAAGGGACTTCATTGATGCATTTTGGAAGGAAAAATGAGGAGAGGCAATATAAACTAAATGGTGAAACTTTAAAGGAGGTACAGGAACAGAGAGATCTATGGTGTTCACATACACACATTTTTGAAGCTGGCAGGACAAGTCGATAAGGCTGTTAATGAGTTTAATATTAGAGGCATAGAATACAAAAGCAAGGAAGTTATGGTAAACCATTATAAATCACTGATTAGGCCTCATCTAGAGTAGTGTCCAATTTTAGGGACCACACTTTAGAAGATATGTCTAGGCCTTAGAGAGAATGCAGAGGAGCTTTACCAGAATGGTACTAGGGGTGAGGAACTTAAGTTACGTGAAGAGACTGGAGAAGCTGGGATTGTTCTCCTTTAGAGCAGAGAAGGTTAAGGGGAGATTTAATAGAAGTGCTCAAAATCATGAGGTGCCTTAATAGGGTAGATAGGGAGAAGCTGTTTTCACTGGCAGGAGGGTCGCTAACCAAATGACACAGACTTATGAAAATTGGCAAAAAGGCCAGGGGAGAGAAGACACAGCGAGTGGTTATGATCTGGAATGCACTGCCTGAAAGGGCGGTGGAAGCAAATTCAGTAGTAACTTTCAAGAGGGAATTGAATATATACTAAAACAGGATACATTTTCAGGGCTATGGGGAAAGAGCAGGGAGTGGGACTAATTGGATAGCTCTTTCAGAGAGCCAGCACAGGCACGATGGGCTGAATGGCCTCCTTTTGCGCTGTATGATTCTATGATTCTCCCAGTGTCCTGCTTGGTTGCCTCATTTGCCTACATAACAAGTCACTGCACTCATAAAATAATTCACTACGTGAAGCACTTTCTGACATTTCAGTGTGATAAGACACTGTGTGCATGTTCGAAGAGCAGTATTAATAATTTGCAGTTTGGGGCTAGGATAAGTGTTGAGGAAAGGGTTTGTGACAATGACTGAATGACATAAGAAATAGGAGCAGGAGTAGGCCATTCAGCCCTTTGAGCCTGCTCCGCCATTCAATAAGATCGTGGCTGATCTTCTACCTCAACTCCACCTTCCCACTCTATCCCCAAAACCCTTGGTTCCCTTAGTATCCAAAAATTTATCGATCTCTCTTGAATATATTCAACGACTCAGCATCCACAGCTCTCTGCAGTAGAAAATTCCGAAGATTCACAACTATCTGAGTTAATAAATTTCTCCTCATCTCAGTCCTAAATAGCCAACCCCTTATTCTGAGACTGTGACCCCTGGTTCTAGTTTCCCCAAGCAGGGAAACATCCTCTCGTCATCTACCCTGGCAAGCCCCTTAAGAATTTTATACGTTTCAATGCGATCACATCTCATTCTTCTAAACTCTAGCAAATATAGGCCTAGTCTACTCAATCTCTCCTCATAGGACAATCCCCCCATCCCAGGAACCAGTCTGGTGAACCTTTGTTGCACTCCTTCTAAGGCAAGTGTATCCTTCCTTAGGTAAGGAGACCAAAACTGACATGGTGGGGTCAGGCCCAGAGGTGTATCGGGGATGGTTTGCAATTCATGTATTATTCTAGTAATTCATTTTTGCATGATTCACTAGATATATTTTAACATGGAAACTATTTTTCAGTTGCAGAGCCAAATCTTTATGCTATTGAGATGGCAAGTGTATATATCACAAAGGCACTTTGGCTCACTGAAGACAGGGTTATAGACATGGTTTATCTTACCATTCCTCTCCTCCCTCATATCGCTAGCAGTTGATTACTGGCTTATTTCACGCATGAGGAGAAACTGGTATCTCATGAGCAGTTTCATTTCTTTTGAGCTGTAGGTTTTCAATATTCATGAGAATCACTCCTATAATAAACCGCTTGTGGTATAATAGCCAACATTTGTTTATATGACAGGCACGATGACTTCAACTCCACATTGCTGCTATTAATTTAAAAAAAATCTATAGACAAGGTCACAACAAATTAATTTTTCAGAGCAGAGCTAATATACAGTGATTTTTTTTTCTTTGTGTGGTTTATGATTCTGTTGAATCCTTTCCTCATGCTATATACAATGTCTTTTTGGAAAGAAATACATGAATAAATCTCTGCTTTCCGTTCACCACTTATTACCGCAGATTGGTGCAATATGATACATAGGAACAGGATTAGGCCATTCAGCCCCTCGAGCATGTTCCGCCATTCAGTTAGATCATGGCTGATCTGTATCTTAACTCCATCTGCCCGCCTTGGGTTCCATATCCCTTAATACTCTTACCTTACAAAAACCTATCAATCTCAGTTTTGAAATTTTCAATTGACCTCCAGCCTCAACAGCTTTTTGGGGGAGAGAGTTCCAGATTTCCACTACCCTTTGTGTGACGAAGTGTTTCCTGACATCACCCTTGAACGGCCTAGCTCTAATTTTAAGATTATGCCACCTGTTCTGGGCTCCCCCCACCAGAGGAAAGTGTTTCTCTCTATCTACCTTAATAATCTTAAACACCTCAATTATATTACCCCTTAATTTTCTGTACTCAAGGGAATACAGACCTAGTCTATGCAACCTGTCATCAATTTAACCCTTTTAGCCCTGGTATAATTCAAGTGAATCTGCACTGCACCCCATCCAAGGCCAGTACAGTATATCCTTCCTGAGGTGCGGTGCCCAGAACTGAACGCAGTACACTAGATACAGTCTAACCAGAGCTCTGTACAACTGAAGCATAACTTCCAGCATTTCAGCCCCCTTGAGATAAAGGCCAACGTTCCATTAGCATTTTAAATTATTTTTTGTACCTGTCCACTAGATTTTCCCGCAAAGACGACTTGTTCAGTAACCAAAGGTCTTGTCTGTCTTTGCTTCTCGGTCACGTATACAGCCTCTTGTGCGCGCAGACGTGCTAATGTGAAACTGAGACAGTGGCTTTTCTTTCTGTACAGCAACCAATTAACAATTTTAAAACAAAAGTTGTTGGAATTTTTGATAGGTCTTCAAGTTGCAGAACTGCTGGATCACGTTCGCTCTGTGACCTGTCGATGATAGGAATTGCATCTGAGGCGAAGAACGCCCTTTGTAAAGTCAGCAGTTAATATCTACACTAAGGCCGTTTACAAAAGCGATCGGCAGGTCCCTCTAAAGAGAGGCGACCGGTAGCTCACATGATATAAATGAGAATATTAAATGTCCCTCTGCGTTCATAATACTCCTCTTTAAAATAAAATATAAACAAACTCAATTACTTATTTATAAAGCGCCGACAGTTATTATAATCAGAAAACATTCTGGATGACAAAGAAATAGGATTTTTATTCCCACTTGTGAGGCCAAGTAATACGTATTGTGGAAATACAAATCCCATGTCAATTCCCTTCCATTACAAATCCTTAAATTATTTATGCACTGTTTGCACAATACCATCACCACAAAATAGTCAGTATTGAAGGGAGAGGTCGCAAAATGCTGCTCTGCTATAATGAATATTTAAGGATGATCAGAAAGTAATTTTTTTCCCATTCCACCAATAAATTTGTAGATTTTTTTTGGTTGGTGAATTGGTTCAAAATAAATGATTTCCTGCTACATTTGTAGGGAACCCTCATCCCTTGGTTACCATTGTTTACTTAGCAATAATTAGTGTAGTGTCCGTGTGTAGATAAAGACACTGAAGACAGGAGTTGGTTCATAGGTATTTACTAAGCAAGTCTGGGGGGGGTTCTAAAGGATATACACAATACACAGGCTTATATAGCCCAAGTGGCAATTACTGGCATTACGCACACCTGGGGCTCTTAAAGGCACATACACCACAATTCCTCCCCTTCTAGCTAACTAGTACATCATATTTTAAGTAATTATTAATTACATGTTATATGCAAAATAATATACATTGCTGTATTAATTAATTATAAGTTAGTCTCTCAGGAGGCTTCCTGACTCGGTCCGGATAACGCCTCGGGGGTGTAGTAGTTTCTGGTGGTGTAGTAGGTTCTTCTGGCAAGGCTGATTCGGCTTGAAGGCCAGTTTCGGGTTCATCGGGTTCCAGTATCACCGGATCGGAGGTAGATATGGGTATCTCTACTTCATCGTTAGATGTATAGCGTGGTGGTGTAGGTTGTCCCTTTTCGGATGACTTGATGATTTGGTCAGCATGGCGCCTTATTATGCTTTCTCCGATGTCCACGGTATACATCAGTGGTCCTAGTCGTGTGCAGATAGTTCCAGGCTGCCATTTCTCGGTACGGTAGTCCCGGGCCAAAACCGGTTGGCCTATCTGGAAGGCCCTAGTTGGCCTTTCATTCATGCCCTGAAACTGCCGGTTCTCCACGTCCCTTCGGATGTTGGGCTTGACCAAATCCAGCCGGCATCTTAGGTTTCTATTGTAGAACATCATGGCGGGAGTTTGGTTTATAACCATATGTGTTGCATTCCTATATGCAAATAAGAAGTTATCCACCTTGTGCTGAAGTTTTATGTTTTCATTACCCATGGCCTTTATGGCCTTCTTAAAGGTCTGGACAAACCTTTCAGCCAATCCATTGGTGGCGGGATGGTATGGGGCGGACGTGTAGTGCTTTACCCCATTGTTCTTTAAGAACTTTCTGAATTCTTCGGACACAAATTGCGGTCCATTATCAGAACATATCTGTTCCGGCAGCCCATTCCTGGCAAATATGGTCCTTAATACTGTGATGGTTTTTTCCGTGGTGGTGGAGGACATCTTTATTACCTCCAGCCACTTGGAGTGTGCATCAATTGCGATTAAGAACATTGAATCCATAAATGGACCAGCAAAGTCGATGTGCACCCTTTGCCAGGGAGATGAGGGCCACTCCCATGGATGTAGAGGGGCCTGTGGCGGAGCATTTTGGACCTTCTGGCATCCTAGGCAGCTCTTGGTCATGTCTTCGATGTCTCCATCGATACCTGGCCACCATACAAACGCCCTAGCTAGGTTCTTCATTTTCACTCCACCCAGATGCCCCTCGTGAAGCTCCTTTAGCACTTTATCCTGGAGTTTGGGTGGAATCACCACTCTGGATCCACACATCAAGGTTCCTCGGCACACTGACAGCTGTTCTCTTCTTTGTGAGAATGCTGGCAACAGTGGTTCGCCATGTGCTGGCCATCCCTTCATTGTTAAATCGTAGACCCGTGAGAGAGTAGGGTCATTTCTGGTCTCCCTTTCAATGGCAGAATTTGTCACCGGTAGACATTCCACTATGGTAGAGTGGAATATCTCTACTGGGTCTACTGTAGGTGCCTCTTCTATCGTTGGCAACGGCAGGCGCGATAAACTGTCAGCATTCCCATGCTGTTTTGACCCTTTGTATTCAATGTTGTATTGGTGTGCCCCTAGAAAAAGGGACCACCTCTGTAGTCTTTGTGCCGTCATAATGGGGACACCTTTCTTAGGGTTGAATATGGAGATGAGGGGTTGATGGTCAGTCAGCAAGGTAAATTTTTGTCCGTGTAGGTAATGGTTGAATTTCTTCACTCCCCATACCAGGCTGAGTGCTTCCCTGTCTATCTGGGAATAGTTACGCTCAGCTGAGTTCAATGAGCATGACGCAAAAGCTATCGGCCGTTCCGAGCCATCAGGGAATCTATGGGACAATACCGCTCCTATGCCGTAAGGGGATGCATCGCACGCCAGTCTGATTGGTAGTGATGGGTTGTAATGAGCCAAAACTTTCTCGGATGTGATTAAGTCTTTACATTTATGGAAGGGACGTTTACAGTCTTCGTTCCATTTCCAAATCACTCCTGTCTGTAGAAGATCATTAAGAGGGTGTAGAATAGTTGATAAGTTCGGTAAAAATTTATGATAGTAATTTATTAATCCCAGGAATGACCTCAATTGTGAAACATTTTCAGGTGCTGGGGCTTTTATAACTGCTTCCATTTTTTCAGGTGACTTATGCAACCCTTCCTTATTAATTATGTGGCCACAATATGATATCTGATTTTGGAAAAATTCGCACTTGGGGCGATTTGCTCGTAGGCCCCGTTCTTTCAGCCTAGTGAGCACCTGCTCCAAATTGGCAAGGTGCTCGTTGTCGTTTTCTCCTGTTATAAGGATGTCGTCTAGGTAACACTGAGTCCCCGGAATCCCTTGCAGGACTTGCTCCATAGCTCTTTGCCAGATAGCTGGAGCTGATGCTACTCCAAAAACCAGTCGATTGTACTGGTACAGGCCTTTGTGTGTGTTTATTGTGAGATACTTTTTAGAGGTCTCCTCAACCTCCATCTGTAGATATGCCTGTGCCAAGTCAATTTTTGTGAAACGTTTTCCTCCGGATAGTGAGGCGAAAATATCTTCTATCCTCGGAAGAGGATACTGTACCGTGTGAAGGACCGGGTTTACAGTCACCTTAAAGTCCCCACAGATGCGAATTTTTCTCTGTTCCTCAGAGTTATTTTTCAATGCTTTTTTCATGACTGGAACGATGGGTGTTGCCCATTCGCTCCAATCTATTTTGGATAATACGCCTGCCTTTTCCAAATTCTCCAGCTCTGCCTCGACTGCCGGACGTATTGCGTATGGCACCGGTCTTGCCTTAAAAAATTTTGGAATTGCTGCATCTTCCACTTTTATTGAGGCGGTGATGCCTTTCAAGGTTCCTAGTTTCTCTTGAAACACTTCTTTGGCGTTGGCCAAGATGTCTTTTAATCGTTCAGGTATGATGTCATCCTTGTTTTTTTCCTTACTGGTCACCGTCAGTGCCTGAATGGAGTGCCAGTCTAAACGTATCTTCCTTATCCATTCACGTCCCAACAACGGTGGACCACCATCTTGTAGAATGTATAAATACAACTTTTGTATTTCTTTGCCATTGTATACCACAGGCACCTTTATTTTTCCTTTGGGGTATACTTTCTGCCCCGTATATGTTTTTAAGATAATGGATGTGTCTTTTAGAGGTATATGCGAAAATAGCCTCTCGTAATCTCGTCGATTTATTACGGTTAGAGCTGATCCTGTATCTAGCTCCATTTTAACTGGGGACCCTGCTATTATGAGGGTAACCCAAATGGTCTGGTAATCTTCATTGGCAATTACATTATGTAATTTGAGAGAGCTTAGTCTCTTGTTCCCGGAGTCGCTATCGCTCTTCTGGTCTTTGGAGCTACTGTCCGTCATCATTTGTACCTTTCTGTGCTTTTCCTTATTGATTCTTTTCCCGTTAGTGGATTTTTTATTTTCAGATCGGCATACACGTGGAATGTGTCCCATCTTTCCGCATCGCCTGCATGCTTTTTCTTTGAACCAGCAATCCCTCTGGTCATGGTTGGATCTGCCGCAACGATAACATCTCTTGAAACCCCGCGTCATTTCATGGGTGCCGAAGTCCTGTGGCCTTTGCTGTATCTTTGCCGCTCCTATTGCACTGAAAGCCTTGTCCAGCGTTAAATCTTTTCCAGAAGATACCTTTTTTTGTGTTTCTACACTTAGGGGATCGCAGATGAATTTGTCTTGCAGAGAATCTGCCAGTCCTGCCTCGAATTGGCAGTGTAGGGTATCAACAATCTCCTCAAAATTCTTGTCCATCGGTTCGGCTGGAGTGATTAAGTTGCGTAACAGCTTGTATGTTTCTGCGCCCATTAGATCCAGAAGCACTGAAGCTTTTTTTTCATCTTCTATTCCATTTGCGGTGCAAAACACCTCCACTCTTTCTACATATGTGGTCCAATTCTCTATCTTGTTATCAAAAACATCAATATTGCCAAAGTTAGGCTCTGTTTCGTTATCAAAAGCATCAATATTGCCAGACTTAGGCATTTCAAAAAAAAATATGGCGCTTCCCGCGCTATTTTTTTTTTTCTCTCTGTAGCAACGATATGGCGCTTCCTGCGCTTTCCCGCCGCTGCTACTGATAACAACGCTGTTTTACTGTGGTTTCCGTTTATTCACTGTTGGAGACTCGTTCCCGACGGAGGTCTAAACGCTGACCTGCTTGCTGCGCCGGCCATCTCCCGAGTGCACCCTCCCAGTCCGTTATTGCTTGCCTCCGATTTCGCTGCCTGTCTCAGCTGTAGAGCCCGACGCTGGAGCCCCAGCCTGATGCCCAGGAAGGATTAGCGCAGTACCTGCCACCAGCTTGGCCAGCTGGTGAAACCACAGTTTCTATAACTTCCTTGAGTCTTCTGGACGCTGGAGGAATCGATGTCCTTGAGGTGCTGCCGAATTGCAGGTAAGTCCGTTTCCACTTCGTCGCCACTGTAGTGTCCGTGTGTAGATAAAGACACTGAAGACAGGAGTTGGTTCATAGGTATTTACTAAGCAAGTCTGGGGGGGGTTCTAAAGGATATACACAATACACAGGCTTATATAGCCCAAGTGGCAATTACCGGCATTACGCACACCTGGGGCTCTTAAAGGCACATACACCACAATTGCACTTAAAGGCACATACACCACAATTAGGTCTACAACTGATAAAAAGATAGACTTATTATATTTATATAGCGCCTTTCGCGACCTCGGGACGCCCCAAAGCTTTTACAGCCAATGAAGTACTTTTTGAAGTACAGTCAATGTTGTAATGTGGGAAATGCAGCAGCCAATTTGCGCACAGCAAGATCCCACAAACAGCAATGTGATAATGACCAGATAATCTGTTTTAGCGATGTTTGTTGAAGGATAAATGTTGGGCAGGACACCTGGGAGAACTCCCCTGCTCTTCTTCAAATAGTGGCAGGGGATATTTTATGTCCACCTGAGAGGAGGGACGGGGTCTCGGTTTAACGTTTCATTCAAAATACGACACCTCAGACAATGCTACACTGCACTGGAGTGTTGGCCTTCATTTTTGTGCTCAAAGTCTCTGGAGTGGAACTTGAACCCACAGCCTTCTGACTCGGAGGCAAGAGTGCTACCCACTGAGCCACAGCTGACATCTAACGTTGCCTATAGCGTGTACCATGCTGACCACAGATCTGTTGGGCGCAACTCCAGATTTTCAGCAAAAAAAGAACTGACAGCTCTGCAATCAGTTTTTGTTCATAGCGGGGACCTGGATCGTCATACTTCATACTGTAGCAAACATCAGTGTTTCACTCCTAGTTAGGTATGGAGCTTGGCGAATAGTGTACTGACATAGATACCGCACTAATAGGTCATCAATCAAAAGCTGACTCGGGTCATCAACCACAGGCCCTATTTACTAAAAGCAGCATTGCAACTTTCTCTGCACCACTGCTAAAGCTTATGTGGTTCCTCTTGTGCCTTTGGACAAGAACTGAATGCAGCCCTCCGGCCTTTGAGTTAGAAGGTTCTGGGTTCAAGTCCCACTCCATGGACTTGAGCACAAAATCTAGGCTGACACTCCAGTGCAGTACTGAGGGAGTTTCGAAGCAGAGCAGAAGACTTTTCCCCGGTGTCCTGGCCAAGATTTATCCCTCAACCAACATCACTAAAATAGATTATCTAGTTATTCTCGCATTGCTGTTTGTGCAAATTGGCTGCCGCGTTTCCTACATTAGAACAGTGACTTCAAAAAAGTACTTAATTTGCTGTAAAGCACTTTGGGGACGTTCTTATATCACAAAAGTATTTTTTCTTTTGGGTCAAGTACTGAATGCAGTAATTCTTGCTCTTGGTCTGCGCTATGAATGATGTCATGGGAAACGCTCTTGCAGCATGTGTGAGTTAAAGTCCCAGTATCATCCATGGAAGTCGCCCGTGGCTGCTGGCAAGCGAAAGATTCAGAATTCTGAATGCATGACCATTGAGTCTGAATAAGGATCCCATCACTGGTAGGTTTCAGAGAGTTGCTAGTTTGGATCGTTTTACTCAGGATTCCCTTTGAAGTTAACATGAGCCCCTCCCATTTGTTTTATACCTTTCAGTAATCCCTTGGACTAAATTTGAACTATGATGTTCATAATTTCCTAATTGTAATTAAGTGAGAGTATGATTGTAAGCCCCATCAAAGTGGTGTTTTAAAAAAAAAAATTCAATCCTGGGATGTGGGCGTTGCTGGCAAGGCCAGCATTTATTGCCCATCGCTAATTGCCCTTGAGAAGGTGGTGGTGAGCCACCGCCTTGAACCGCTGTAGTCCGTGTGGTGAAGGTACTCCCACAGTGCTGTTAGGGAGGGAGTTCCAGGATTTTGACCCAGCGACGATGAAGGAATGACGATATATTTCAAAGTCAAGATGGTGTGTAACTTGAAGGGAACTTGGAGATGATGGTGTTCCCATACGCCTGCTGCCCTTGGGAGATGCTGTTGAAGAAGCCTTGGCGAGTTGCTGCAGTGCATCTTGTAGATGGTACACACTGCAACTACAGTGCACCAGTAATGGAGGGAGTGAATGTTTAAGGTGGTAGATGGGGTGCCAATCAAATGGGCTGCTTTGTCCTGGATGGTATCGAGCTTCTTGAGTGTTGTTGGAGCTGCACTCATCCAGGCAAGTGGAGAGTATTCCATCACACTTCTGACTTGTGTCTTGTAGATGGTGGAAAGGCTTTGGGGAGTCGGGAGGTGAGCCACAGTATACCCAGTCTCTGACCTGCTCTTGTAGCCACAGTATTTGTGTGGCTGGTCCAGTTAAGTTTCTGGTCAATGGTGACCCCAAGGATGTTGTTGGTGGGGGCTTCGCGATGGTAATGCTGTTGAATGTCAAGGGGCGGTGGTTAGAATCTCGCTTTTTGGAGATATTCATTGCCTGGCCCTTGTGTGGTGCGAATGTTACCTGCCACTTATCAGCCCAAGCCTGAATGTCGTCCAGGTCTTGCTGCATTTGGGCATGGACTGCTTCATTATCTGAGGAGTTGCGAATGGAACTGAACAGTGTGCAATCATCAGCGAACATCCCCACTTCTGACCTTATGATGGAGGGAAGGTCATTGATGAATCAGCTGATGATGGCTGGGCCAAGGACACTGCCCCGAGGAACTTCTGCAGTGATGTCCTGGGGCTTAGATGATTGACCTCCAACAACCACAACCATCTTCCTTTGTGCTAGGTATGACTCCAGCCAGTGGAGAGTTTTCCCCCTGATTCCCGTTGACGCCAATTTTACTAGGGCTCTTTGATGCCACACTCAGTCAAAAGCTGCCTTGATGTCAAGGGCAGTCTCTCTCACCTCACCTCTGGAATTCAGCCCATTTGTCCATGTTTGGACCAAGGCTGTAATGAGGTCTGGAGCTGAATGGTCCTGGTGGAACCCAAACTGAGCATCAGTGAGCAGGTTATTGGTGAGTAAGTGCCGCTTGCTAGCACTGTCGATGACACCTTCCATTACTTTGCTGAAGATTGAGAGTAGACTGATGGGGCGGTAATTGGCCGGATTGGATTTGTTCTGCTTTTTGTGGACAGGACCTACCTGGGCAGTTTTCCACATTGTCGGGTCGATGCCAATGTTATAGCTGTACTGGAACAGTTTGGCCAGTTCTGGAGCACAAGTCTTCAGCACTATAGCCAGGATGTTGTCAGGACCCATAGCCTTTGCTGTATCCAGTGTGCTCAGACATTTCTTGATATCACGTGGAGTGAATCGAATTGGCTGAAGACTGGCTTCTGTGATGGTGGGGACCCCCAGAGGAGGCCGATATGGATCATCCACTCGGTACTTCTGGCTGAAGGTGGTAGCAAATGCTTCAGCCTTGTCTTGTGCACTTACATGCTGGGCTCCAGCATCATTGAGGATGGGGATATTCATGGAGCCTCCTCCTCCCATTAGTTGTTTAGTTGTCCACCAGCATTCATGACTGGATGTGGCAGGACAGCAGAGCTTTGATCTGATCCGTTGATTGTGGGATCGCTTAGTTCTGTCTATAGCATGCTGCTTCCGCTGTTTAGCATGCATGTAGTCCTGTGTTGCAGCTTCCCTAGTTTGGCACCTCATTTTTAGCTATTCCTGATGCTGGTCCTGACATGCTCTTCCGCACTCCTCATTGAATCAGGGTTGGTCCCCTGGCTTGATGGTAATGGTAGAGTGAGGGATATGCCGAGCCATGAGGTTACAGATTGTTGTGGAATACAATTCTGCTGCTGCTGATGGCCCACAGCATCTCATGGATACCTAGTTTTGAGCTGCTAGATCTGTTCTGAATCTATCCCATTTAGCACAGTGGTAGTGCCACACAACACGATGGAGGGTGTCTTCAGTGTCAAGATGGGATTTCGTCTCCACAAGGACTGTGCAGTGGTCACTGCTACCAATGCTGTCGTGGACAGGTGCTTCTGCGACAAGTAGATCAGTGAAGACATTCAAGTAGGTTTTTCCCTTGTGTTGGTTCTCTCACGACCTGCCGCAGTCCTAGCTCTTATGTTCATTAATAAATAGACATTCTTGTTATGAACACAGCTAGCTTTTGCTAGACACTTTTGTTGAGCACATGTGGACTAGGTACAGTATCTGTAGAGGCTTCCATCTTGACTGCTGCCTTGTGGATAGCCTAGTGCCTCATGGGTAATGTAGTCTTAATATACATACAGCTGGGTAGTGTAGTCTTATACATACAGCTATATACAGCTCTACGGCTCCACCTAGTGTCCACTATAGAATGACATGTTATTGATCATTACATCCCCCTTTCTTTGAGGTTTAGCAAAATCAATATCAATCAACTTTCAAGAAAACAATAAAGATAATATCAGTAACACTTTTGTTAGTGCTCTATAAACATAAACATTTTCAAAACAGTCAACATATTTTCAAAGCTTTACATTGTACTCAAAGATTAAGTCTATCAGACTTTTTTACTTCACGTGTGGATCTTCTCAACACGGGTAAGTCTGATGTGTCTTCATGAGATTGTTTTGGCGGTGAATGACAAGATGCAGTTGCAGCATTGTCATCAATCTGCTCTTGTATAGATCGAGGTCTCCTTGCGATCTTTGCCTGGAGAGGGTTTCAGTGTTTCCTTCACTCTTCATGCCATAACTCTCAATGTAGTCAATGCACTCTCGAAAAACTGCTGGCAGCTGGATCCCATCATACAGCATAGTCCTCTCAGCAGCCTCGGCTAATGGAACACCAAAGATTGGCCTGAGGAAAGAAGGAGTATCCACCGGAACTGCTTCCTGCTCTGGTGCAGGCTTCTTCTTTTTCTTTTTCTCTTTCCACTGCTTAACAACATCTGCTGCGGTTATATCTTTGGACTTTTTCTCCTTGTGTTTTTCCTCTTTGTGCTTTTCTTCCTTTGGCTTCTCTTTGACCTTAAAGTCTTTTTCTTTCTTCTTGGAGAAACTAGGCTTTTTGAAGACATGGATACCCTTTGGCCTTTTCATCCTTGATGGGCTCTCTGCTTCATCATCTGAGTCATCTGGTCTGCTTATGGCACAGTTTATACGGTAGACTCTCTTGACCAGTTCTAAGTCTTCACAAGCTTTGTCACCTAGTATCGAATCAAGTCTTTCAGCCACAACAGAAAACATGAGATGATGCACTTTGTCTTTGACTGTCACTTTAAGTCTGCATACACCTAAGCTATCTATTTTCTGTCCATTATAGCTCTTCAGTCGTACTGACTTTTTCTGTATTTTGGGCTTTTCTTTCATATTTTTTATGTCACTCATACTGATTAAGTTTGCTTTTGCCCCAGTGTCCAGTTTCAATGTAACTAATGCTCCATTTATCTGCAGTGGGATCATCCATTTGTCCACTTTTACTGCATTGACTTTATGTTCAGCATTGTCCATTTCTGAGGGCTGCACATTTTCTGTATCTTTTTTGATATTGTCACATGACACCATTCCTACAAAAAATGTCTCACTTAAATCAGTGTCCTCAATCACATTAACTTGTTGCCCTTTCGTTGTTTTTACTTTTGAAAAGCATTGTTTGGCAAAGTGATTCTTTCCATTACACTTTGTGCACATTTTTCCAAACGCTGGGCATTGTCTTAACTGGTGTTTGTAACCACAGCGTTTACAATTAAAAATTTCATCCTCCGATTGCTTTTCATTTCTGTTCTGCCCATGTTTCTTCCCCTTATAGGACACAGCACCGACAGCAGCATTATCACTCATTACAATCGCATCATTATTGATTTCACTGAAAGTCTTCGCGTGCTTTCGAGCTAGCTCACTGGCTTGGCATATTTTCACCGCATTTTCCAAATTTAGTTCGGTTTCTCTCAACAGACGTTCCCTGACTTTTTTATCATGAATACCAAACACAATCTGGTCACGAATCATGGATGCTTTGAGCTCAGAGAAATTACATGTCTGTGCTTTCAGTTTCAGATCAGTTATAAAGCTATCAAAAGTCTCATTTTGTTGCTGTGTCCGAGAACGGAAGATGTATCTTTCATACGTCTCATTCTTTTTGGGAGAGCAATGTGCATCAAATTTTTTGAGCACATCTTCTAATTTTTCTCTGTTCTCCTCTGAATTAAATACAAATGTATTAAATGCCTCTATCGCCTGTGGGCCTGCAACCGTAAGCAGCAACGCTATCTTCCTTGCGTCTGGCTTCGTACCGAATCCGATGGCTGCAATGTAGAGTTCGAATTGTTGTTTAAGAGTCTGCCAATTGTAGTCGATGTTTCCTGTGAATTTCAAACGCTCTGGTGGCTTCAAATTCTCCATGTCGCTTTTCACAATTTTCAGCAGATCTTCACCATCCTGGTACCATCTTATGTTCATTTATAAATAGACATTCTTATTATGAACACAGCTAGCTTTTGCTAGACACTTTTGTTGAGCACATGTGGACTAGGTACAGTATCTGTCGAGGCTTCCATCTTGACTGCTGCCTTGTGGGTAGCTTAGTGCCTCATGGGTAATGTAGTCTTAATATACATACAGCTGGGTAGTGCAGGCTTATACATACAGCTCTACAGCTCCACCTAATGTCCACTATAGAATGACATGTTATTGATCATTACACTAGCCTGGCAGCTATGTCCTTCAGGACTTGGCCAGCTTGGTCAGTAGTGGTGCTACCAAACCACTCTTGGTGATGGACCTCTTGGTGAAGTACCCCACCCAGAGTACACTCTGTGCCCTTCAGTGCTTCTTCCAAGTGGTGTTCAACATGGAGGAGTACTGATTCATCCGCTGAGGGAGGGCAGTAGGTGGTAATCAGCAGGAGGTTTCCTTGCCTATGCTTGACCTGAAGCTATGAGACTTCATGGAGTCCAGAGTCAATGTTGAGAACACCCATAGCCACACCTTCCCGACTGTATATCACTGCCACCACCTCTGGTGGGTCGGTCCTGCTGGTGGAGCAGGACATACCCAGGGATGGTGATAGAGGAATCTGGGACATTGGCTGAAAGGTATGATTCTGTGAGTATGACTGTCAGGCTGTTGCTTGACTTGTCCCATGAACTGTAGCATCTTTAGTGATGGCCTAGATAATTGTTCATTGTCATTGAGCACGATTTTAAAAATCCCTTCCTTGTTTATTTGAGTTCTAACCGTGTTCAAAATGAATAAACTGGTTTTCTCTGATATAACGTGGCTATTTTTGGCTCTATATTTCACCCCACCCCACCCCAGCCCAGCCCAGATTTTCAGCCTTTTAACACTAAAAATAAAAGCTTAAAAGACTCAAATGTAAAAATTTGGCAATAAAACCTGACTCTAATGGTGCTTAAAATAGTGCTCCAGTTAAAGATTTTCTTTTGAATTTATAACCAGCTCCTGTAGTGAGAATAGAACATTTACATTTTAAAAAGCAGAGTGCACAGATGTGATATACAGACCGTTTAATGCTATTACTAATCTGTCTCTGACTCAGGATTTTTTCCTGCTGACACTGGGTGCCTGCAGCGGGAAAGCATTCAGTTCCTCTTAAATGGTGTGTACCCCTTACCCTAATCACCACAGAATTAACCCTCCTCCCCAAAATTGTAAGGGTGGGGTGTCCGACCTGGAGTACGAATATCACCTCACACTGATGGTCAACGCTATCATCTGCAATCAGATGTTGTCTTTAGGAAAGACTACAAATCCAGCCTACCTACTCTTAATTTAGAAAACTGGGCCCACCTGTTGCAATTGGTAACCGCAGTCCACTTACTGTAATTAGTGGAATTAATTTTCTGCCAATTATAGTTGATTAGTTAGATAAATAGTTGTAAACTATTGGAGGAATCCAGAACAAGGGGCATAAGCTTAAAATGAGAGCTTGGCCGTTCAGTGGTGATGTCAGGAAGCACTTCTTCATGCAAAGGGTGGCAGAAATCTGGAACACACTCCCCTACAAAAAGCTGTTGAGGCTGGGGGGGTCAATTGAAAATGTCAAAACTGATAGATTTTTGTTAGGTAAGGGTATTAAGGGATATGGAACCAAGGTGGGTAGATGGACTTGAGATACAGATCAGCCATGATCTAATTGAATGGCGGAACAGGCTGGAGGAGTATTCAGGTTTTTGAATAGCCTATTCCTGTTGCTATCAGACAAGTCAAGGTAGAATCTTGAGTGATTGCCCAACAATAACATTGAAGTTTGGAATTGTGTTATTTTAGTGTTATACATTCAACTGGATTTTCGACTGAAGGGTAACACATACTGTGCAGGTTAAAAAAATATATTTTGTTGATGGAGTCGAAGCTTCATTTACATGCAAAATCCGTTATTTATAGATATCAAGGAAAGATACTATTCACCTTGAATTATTTCTAATCCTGGTTTTCTTCGTCCTTTCTTGAAGGTGGTCACTGTTACTAGAATATGGTTTTACAGGTGCTTTGTGCCTGTTTGTACCTCACATAAAATGGGCACTTTTCATGTTTTGAGCCCGTCCGTGACAGTCAGCGGGTTGTTCAACCGCAAAGGGCTTCACGGCCAAGCCCAATTCTGTCAGATGATTGCAAGATAATAACGCACAAGAAAGGCAGTTCGGCCCATCTTACTTCATCCATCCCTACGATCCACCCATCATAGAAAACAATTGTTTACTTGGAACATCTCACTTTCAAAGAGTACAAATAAAATTCTAACGGCTACTAATTCTAACAGCTACTAAAATGTATCAGTCAGTTATATACTGCAGTTATATAATAAGTAAAGTGGGATAATAATCTAGCCAGTGGGTTAGTTGTGCAGCTGCTCCAATGCAGGATCTTACTCTTGCGTGTAACATTCCATTATTGTCATAGAATCATAGAATCGTACAGCACAAAATGAGGCCATTTGGCCCATTGTGCCTGAGCCGGCTCTCTGAAAGAGCGATCCAATTAGTCCCATGACCTACTCTTTCCCCATAGCCCTGCAAATGAGGGCATATAGGAACATGGGGAGTAGGCCATTCAGCCCCCTCAACCTGCTCTGCCATTCAATAAGATCATGACTAATCTGTACCTCAAATCCATTTACCTGTCTTGGTTCCATATCCCTTAATACCCTCACGTAATAAAAATCTATTAATCTCAGTTTTTGACATTTTCAGTTGACCCCTAGCTTCAACAGCTTTTTGAAGAGGAAATTTCCAGAATTCCACTACCCTTTGTGTAAAACAGTGGTTCCTGACATCACCCCCTGAACGGCCTTAATGTTAAGGTTATGCCTCCTTGTTCTGGACTCCGCTACCAGAGGAAATAGTTTCTCTCTACCCAACGAGTGGTTAGAATATGGAACTCGCCATCAGGAGTAGTTGAGGCGAATAGCATAGATTACTTTAAGGGGAAGCTAGATAAGTACATAAGAACATAAGAAATAGGAGCAGGAGTAGGCCAATTGGCCCCTCGAGCCCGCTCCGCCATTCAATAAGATCATGGCTGATCTGATCCTAACCTCAAATCTACTTCCACTCTCCATCCCACCCGAACCCATGTGATCTCCCGGGAGAGGCGAAAAACCAGATAAAAAACCCAATGGCCAATTTGGGAGAAAAAATCTGGGAAATTCCTCTCCGACCCATCTAGGCGATCGAAATTTGTCCAGGAGATCACTCTGTCCCTGTATTTCCTGCAGTACTTACCTTCTGTAAAAGGTGATCTCCACCCCAGCCAGGAACAGGCCCAATTTACTCTTGAAGGACTCCTAGCTGGCAGCCTGTTCCCGAGGTCTCCACTAATCCCTGTGAATAGAACCATCTCCTGAAATCTAACACAGAATTAGAACACAAGAAGTAGGAGCAGGACCAGGCTACACAACCCCTGGGCCCGCTCCGCCACCCACAGGGCCATGACCGATCCGAACCTAAACTCGTGTCCAATTTCCTGCCCGCTCCCCGTAACCCCTAATTCCCTTTACTTCTAGGAAACTGTCTATTTCTGTTTTAAATTTATTTAATGATGTAGCTTCCACAGCTTTCTGGGGCAGCAAATTCCACAGACCTACTACCCTCTGAGTGAAGAAGTTTCTCCTCATCTCAGTTTTGAAAGAGCAGCCCCTTATTCTAAGATTATGCCCCCTAGTTCTAGTTTCACCCATCATTGGGAACATCCTCACCGCAGCCACCCGATCAAGCCCCCTTCACAATCTTATATGTTTCAATAAGATCGCCTCTCATTCTTCTGAACTCCAATGAGTAGAGTCCCAATCTACTCAACCTCTCCTCATATGTCCACCCCCTCATCCCCGGGATTAACCGAGTGAACCTTCTTTCTACTGCCTCGAGAGCAAGTATGTCTTTTCTTAAGTATGGACACCAAAACTGTATGCAGTATTCCAGGTGCGGTCTCACCAATAACTTGTATAACTGCAGCAATACCTCCCTGTTTTTATATTCTATCCCCCTAGCAATAAAAGCCAACATTCCATTGGCCTTCTTGATCACCTGCTGCACCTGCATACTAACTTTTTGAGTTTCGTGCACCAGGACCCCCAGATCCCTTTGTATTGCAGTACTTTCCAGTTTCTTGCCATTAAGATAATAACTTGTTCTATGATTTTTCCTGCCAAAGTGCATAACCTCACACTTTCCAGTATTGTATTCCATCTGCCAAATCTCTGCCCACTTACTTAGCCTGTCTATGTCCCTTTGCAGGTTTTTTATGTCCTCCTCACTCACTACTTTCCCTCCCATCTTTGTATCATCTGCAAACTTTGATATGTTACACTCGGTCCCCTCCTCCAAATCGTTAATATAGATTGTAAAGAGTTGGGGACCCAACACTGACCCCTGCGGAACACCACTAGTTACTGATTGCCAGTCTGAGAATGAACCATTTATCCCAACTCTCTGCTTTCTGTTAGATAACCAATCCTCCACCCATGCCAGAATATTACCCCAAATCCTGTGATTTTTTATCTTGAGCAATAATCTTTTGTGTGGCACCTTGTCAAATGCCTTTTGGAAGTCCAAATACACTACATCCACTGGTTCCCCTTTATCCACCCTGTATGTTACGTCCTCAAAGAACTCAAGCAAATTTGTCAAACATGACTTCCCCTTCATAAAACCATGCTGACTTTGTCCTATTAAATTATGTTTATCCAAAGTCCCGTTACTGTCTCCTTAAAAATGGACGCCAAAATTTTACCAACCACAGATGTTAGGCTAACTGGCCTATAGTTTCCAGCCTTCTGCCTACTCCCCTTTTTAAATAAGGGTGTTACATTAGCAGTTTTCCAATCTGCCGGGACCTTTGCTGAGTCCAGGGAGTTTTGGAAAATTATTACCAATGCATCCACAATCCCTACCGCCACTTCCCTCAAGATCCTAGGATGTAAGCCATCGGGTCCAGGGGATTTATCCGCCTTGAGTCCCATTATTTTACCAAGTACCACTTCCTTAGTGATTTTAATCGTATTTAGCTCCTCCCCCCCTAGAGCCCCCTGTTTGTCCAGTGTTGGGATACTCTTAGTGTCCTCTACCGTAAAGACTGAAACAAAATATTTGTTCAGCGCTTTTGCCATCTCCATGTTTCCCACCATTAATTTCCCGGTCTCATCCTCTAAGGGACCAACATTTACTTTAGCCACCCTTTTTCTTTTTATATAACTATAGAAACTTTTGCTATCTGTTTTTATATTTTTTGCTAATTTACTTTCATAATCTATCTTCCCTTTCTTAATCAGTCTTTTAGTTATTTTTTGCTGTCTTTTGAAGACTTCCCAATCTTCTAGCCTCCCACTAGATTTGGCTACCTTATATGCCCTTGTTTTTAGTCGGATACTATCCTTAATTACTTTACTTAGCCACGGATGGCTATCTTTTCTTTTACACCTTTTTTTCCTCAGTGGAATATATATTTTTTGGAAGTTGTAAAATAACTCCTTAAATGTACACCACTGCTCATGTACCGTCTTACCCTTTAATCTATTTTCCCAGTCCACTCTAATCAATTCCGCTCTCATACCTTCATAGTCTCCTTTATTCAAGCTCAGTACGCTTGTTTGAGATCCAACCTTCTCACCCTCTAATTGAATATGGAATTCAACCATGTTATGGTCACTCATTCCAAGGGGATCCTTTACTAGGACATTTTTAATTAATCCTGACTCGTTACACAGGACCAGATCTAAGGTTGCTTGCCCCCTGGTCGGTTCAGTTACATACTGCTCAAGAAACCCATCCCTAATACACTCAATGAACTCTTCCTCAAGGCTGCCCTGCTCAATTTGATTTGTCCAATTAATATGATAGTTAAAATCCCCCATAATTATAGCTGTTCCCTTATTACAAGCCCCAACTATTTCCTGATTAATACTCCGTCCAACAGAGTTGCAACTGTTAGGAGGCCTATAGACTACGCCCACTAGTGTTTTTTTCCCCTTACTATTCCTTATCTCCACCCAAACTGTTTCACTATCCTGATCCTTTGACCCAATATCATTTCTCTGTATTACAGTGATTCCTTCCTTTATTAACATAGCCACCCCACCTCCCCTTCCTTCCTGCCTGTCCTTCCTGATTGTTAAATACCCTGGTATGTTTAATTCCCAGTCATGGTCACCCTGCAGCCATGTTTCTGTAATGGCCACAAGATCATACCCATATGTAGTTATTTGTGCCGTTAACTCGTCTATTTTGTTACAAATGCTACGTGCATTCAGATAAAGAACTTTCAAATATGTTTTGTGACACTTAGTTCCTGCTTTTTCCCCTTTTACTACTTTACCTTTTACTCCATACCTTCTGTCCCTTCCTGACACGCTCTGGTTTTTAATTCCCCTACTGCTACCTAGGTCTATGACCTTCTCCGTTGTCATTTTCATTATTTGCTCTCTAGAAACCTCCCCCCCACTAATTAGTTTAAAGCCCTCTCTACAGCCCTAGTTATATGATTCGCCAGGATTCTAGTCCCAGCACTGGACAAGTGAAGTCTGTCCCAATGGAACAGCTCCCTCCTGTCCCAGTACTGATGCCAGTGTCCCAAGAAGCAAAACCCATTTCTCCCACACCAGTCTTTGAGCCACGCATTTAACTCTTTAATTTTATTTATCCTAGCCAAATTCACTCGTGGCTCAGGTAATAATCCAGAGATTATTACCCTTGAGGTTCTGTTTTTTAATTTGACCCCTAGTTGCTCATACTCCTTTAACAGAACCTTCTTCCTTGTCCTATCTACATCGTTTGCACCAACATGGACCACGACAACTGGATCCTCCCCCTCCCACTCCAAGTTTCTTTCCAGCCCAGAAGAGATGTCCTTAACCCTGGCAACACAGCCTTCGGGACTCCCTCTCTCGACTGCAGAGAACCCTATCTATCCCCCTAATGATACTATCCCCTACCACTACAACATTTCTTTTTACTCCCCCCTCTTGAATGGCCTCCTGTTCCACGGTGCTGTGGCCAGGTTGCTCATCCCCCCTGCAGTCCCCGCTCCCGCCCTCACAGGGAGTAAGAACCTCGAACCTGTTTGACAAGAGCAAGGGCTGCGGCTCCTCCAACACTACCTCCTGGATCCCCTTACCTGCCTCATTCATAGTCACACCGTCCTGTCCCTGACCACGGGCTACATCTGAATTAATTAATTTCATAGGTGTGACTACCTTCTGAAACATAGAGTCCAGGTACTTCTCCCTCTCCCTGATGTGCCGCAGTGTCTGAAGCTCGGTCTCAAGCTCATTAACACGGAGCCTGAGTTCCTCTAGCAGCAAACACTTATCGCAAATGTAATCACCGTGAGCCTCAATGGGGTCCACCGGCTCCCACATTTCGCAACAGTAACACATCACCTGTTCACCCATTTCTATGTAATTAATTTAATTTCTTATTATTAGTTATGAAGACCCTCTGCCCCGATATAGATGATGAATATCACACCACTATTTAATAGGACTTACCAACTTATAAAGGTGTTACAGAGAAGGAAGAGGACCTACCAACCAGCTGATCACCTACCTCCCTTTTGAATGCTGTCTCGCTGCTCCGCTTCCGCAGTGCTGACTAAGCCTGAGAGTGGGAAACAAAACAGGACAGAAACACCCCCTCACCTCCCACTTGCCCGAACTCTCTCACTTACCAAACTCCCCTTGCACTCAACGCCACCACACTCGCGTTGCCGCACTCGGCCCGCCCCTTTTTAAACCCGGATTCTACTTCCAGTTTAAACTCCCCAACAGTTTAATTTACTTTAATAAATTAAACTTACTTCAGAAAATTAAATTTACCCTTCACTTAAACTCACTAAATAAACTTAAATAACTTTTCTCTCACTTACCAAACTCTCCTTGCACTCAACGCCACCGCACTCACGGTGAAAGGAATGAGGGAGAAAGGAATAGAAGGATATGTTGATAGTGATAGATGAAGTAGGGTGGGAGGAGGCTCATGTGGAGTATAAACACTAGCATAGACAAGTTGGGCTGAATGTCCTGTTTCTGTGCTGTACATTTTATGTAATTCTCTCTACCCTGTCGATCCTTTAATCACCTCAGTCACCTCAGTTGGATCACCACTTAATCTGTTTGCTGATGCCATAGCAGATACCAGTAGCCAGGGTGTTGTATGCAATTTACATGCTCACTGAAGGATTCAGATATGTGTCACTTCTAAAACTTGGCACCATCTCTGCGCACTTTTTTAAACTCCAACCCGTGAGACAAATTGCACCCGGTTGGAGTTTTTGCTTTTCATTGACTGCTTCCTTCTGGATTAGGCACTGAGTTTTGAGTACAATCTTTTAAGATGTTTGTGTGTTTTGCTTGAGTCTGTTTTGGGTATTGTTAACTTTAACTTTCTTATTGAGACTGCTGAAGAATTTTGTTGAAGATAACTGTCTCTAATGGAAAGATTTGAAGAACTGTAACTTCATAAATGAATATCTGAACTGAATCAAAGAATTTTAAAGGCATGAGAAGCAAAGTAAAACTGAATTGAATTGTTAATAAAACTTTGGTCATTTTTTTTAAGATGACTTTGAAATTGTAGTCGACAGCGCTTTAGAGGTTTTATAAATGATAGGACCTAAGATTCCATGTTTTCACCATCTCCTCCTTCACTCCACTCAGTTTCTGATCTCTGCTTTGCTGCTGTGGGAAGGCTTAAAGTGTAGGCTGGGTATCACATCTCAGCCAAATAGAAAGAAAAGAAAGTCTTGCATTTCTATAGCGCCTTTCACAACCTCAGGACGTCCCAAAGTGCTTTACAGCCAATTAAGTATTTTTAAGTGTAGTCACTGTTGTAATGCAGGAAGCGCAGCAGCCAATTGGCGCACAGCAAGGTCCCATAAACAGCAATGTGATAATGACCAAATAATCTGCTTTAGTGAAATAACAACAGAAAATGCTGGAAAAACTCAGCAGGCCAGGCAACATCTGTGGAGAGAGAAATAGAGTCAACGTTTCGAGTCGAAATGGTGACTCTATTTCTCTCTCCACGGATGTTGCCTGGCCTGCTGAGTTTTTCCAGCATTTTCTGTTGTTATTTCGGATTTCCAGCATCTGCAGTATTTCGCTATGGTATCTGTTTTAGTGATGTTGGTTGAAGGATAAATATTGGCCAGGACTCCGAGGAGAACTCCTCTGCTCTTCTTCGAAATAGTGTCATGGGGTCTTTTATATCCTCCTGACAGGGCAGACAGGGCCTCGGTTTAATGTCTCAGCCGAAAGACGGCACCTCCGACGGCGCAGCACTCCCTCAGTACTGCACTGGGAGTGTCAGCCTAGATATTGCGCTCAAGTCTCTAGAGTGGGTCTTGAACCCATAACCTTCTTACTCATAAATAGGAAAATTGAAGGAAAATGAATTACCCTCCGCTACTCTCACTCATTCCTAGCAGTTGGTTTTAGAATATTGATGGAATAAACTTGATTGGAGATTGCCTGTCAATGTGTTGGATGGAGAATGGTGCAAGTGATGGGAAAACCAGAAAAGAGTGGAAAATACATTTAAAAAAAAATTCAAAATGACTAAGCAGTGATGATTTATTTTTTACACATCTATATATTTTGTTTATCTACTGCAGCAGATTCTGAAGACAGCTCCCAGTCAGGCTGTGAGACCCCAGGCAGCGAATCCGCATTTCAGGGGACCGCGGAGCTTGAGGACGTGGAGAGCTCGGACAGTAAGACAAAGAAAGAGAAAAAGAAGAAAGACAAAAAAAAGAAAGTGAAAACAAAAGGAAAGGAAAAAGACAAAGAGAAGAAGAAGGAAAATGAGAGTCAAGAAAAGAAAGCTAAGAAGAAAGGATTTGGAGCAATGCTTAGGTATTGAATGGAATTTTCAATGCATGAGTTAACCTGATTTTATATATTTTATAGCCTGATTTATTCCATTCAGGGGTGATATCAGGAAGCACTTCTTCACACAAAGCGTAGTTGAAATCTGGAACTCTCCCCTAAAAAGCTGTTGAGGCTGGGGGTAATTAAAAATTTCAAAACTGCGATGATAGATTTTTGTTAGACAAGGGTATTAAGGGATATGGAACCAAGGTGTGTACATAAGAACATAAGAAATAGGAGCAGGGGTAGGCTATTTGGCCCTTCGAGCCTGCTCCGCCATTCAATGAGATTGTGGCTGATCTTCTTCCTCAACTCCAGCTTCCCTATCCCCATATCCCTTGGTTCCTTTAGTATCCAAAAACCTATCAATTTCTGTCTTGAATATACTCAACGACCGAGTATCCACAGCCCTCTGGGGTACATGGAGTTAAGATAGAGAAGCCATGATCTAATTGAATGGGGGAATAGGCTCGAAGGGCTGAATGGCCTCCTCCTGTTCCTATGTTCCTGTATATTCTAATTTCCAGCTAGCCCTATGGGATGAGCAGGAGCCTTTTCTACATAACTCTGATACAAGATTAGAATTGGTATGGGTTTGATGATAATGATATCAGCATTGATCTGTTGAGCTGCAAAAGGTTTTACAGACATAAAAGTTTTTTATTGATGATTAGGAACCCATGTTTGAATTTTAGGATCAGAGGCCTTAGGATTTGAGTGTTCATGAAATTGATTCATTCTGGTAACCCAGAACTTAGTGCAAGTTTCTCTAGACTGGCTGTTGCGAATCTCCACCCAGTTGGTTTTCCTTGATTTTCCACAAGCTCACCCAGATTTTCAACCCAGATTTTCAACCAGTTTAGTAAGACCACTCTTGTGTTTTTTTTTTCCAAATCTCGGAGGCCCAAGGTTCGATCCTTACCCTGTGCTGAGCTATTCTCAATCTGCTGCTCGTGGATATGCTACATTTTGTCTTGGAAGTTACAGCTGGGGAATATTAATGAGTTTCCATTCAACAACAACTTGCATTTATATAGTGCCTTCAACATAGTTGACACTGAGCCACATAAGGAGATATTAGGACTTGCGACCTAAAGCGTGGTTAAAGTTGTAGATTTTAAAGGGCATCTTAAAGGAGGTAGAGAGAGGTAGAAAGCCGGAGAGGTTTCGGGAGGGAATCCAGAGTTTAGGGCCGAGACAGCTGAAGGCGCGGCCACCAATGGTGGAGCGAAGGAAATCGTGTATGCTCTAGAGGCCAGAAGTGGAGCAACGCGGAGATCTCGGAGGGTTGTAGGGCTGGAGGAGGGATAGGGAGGGGCGAGGTCATGGGGGGGGGGGAGGGATTTGAAAACAAGGATGAGAATTTTAAATTTGAGGCGTTGCTGGACCGAGAGCCAATGTCGGTCAGCGAGCACAGAGTTACTGTGCTCAGGATACGGGCAGCAGAGTTTTGGATGAGCTGAAGTTTCTGATTTATTACCCAGTGATCCCTGTTGGAAAACATGTGTGTGGATGTTGGATAAGAGCAAGATTGAGCTTGGCTGTGATGTCCCCTATACATGAATATCCACGATGAAGGAGAGCTACTTGGATGAGATACTAGGACGGTGCCCATGCTTGTGGACGTCACTTCAGCATAAAGCACCATCTTCAGGAGAGATGGGGAAAAAGTGGAGGTGGAGGGAGGTAATGGGCAAATGAGAAATCTTCAAAACGACCTCTTATTCATGCAGATCAAATTTTAGACAAAGGCTTATTGGTCATACTTGCTCCTTTTCCACTCATCACTAGCCTAGATTTTCCAGTGATGCTACAAAATCAGGCATTGGTCAATCAGGCAGTGGGGAATGAGAACAACATCCATAACACAGGATCTCTGCCCACTTTAGCACCAGTCCCAATTTTTAATGGCCAGAATTTCATTTTAACAGATGCAGTTAAAATCTGTTTTCCTACATATTTGTTTTGCTGTTGCCAACTTCTTGTCACGCATGTGTTGAGGGACTGTCATTTGCCCCAGCTCTCTTCAATGGTTTCTCAATCGGTAATTCCCCAGGACTTCTCCTCTACCCTTGTTTGTTTGAGGAAGAAGAAGCGACCAAGTGACTGAGGAATATAATACCAGAGTATATAGTTAGAAGCACTCCTTACTCCATATGCCTGTGTAATCATGTTTTGCTTTCCAAAGGAAGCCTTACACAGAGTAAGGACACAGACCAGCTCTGATAAAAGAAAATTAACTTGTATTTCTACAGCACCTTTCACATCCTCAGGACATCCCAAAGTGCTTTACAGCCAATGAAGTATTTTTGAAGCGTAGTCACTGTTGTAATGTAGGAAAGGCGGCAGCCAATTTGTGCATAGCAAGCTCCCGCAAACGGCAATGTGATAATACTGTAACTGGATATTCTGTTTTAGTGGTGTTGGTTGAGGAATAAATATTGTCCAGCACAGAGGGGAGAACTTCCCCGCTCTTCTTCGAAATAGTGTCATGGGATCTTTTATGTCCACCAGAGGGTTGGTTGAATCCTTCATCCGATCAACTGCACCTCTGACAGTGCAGCGCTCCCTTAGTACTGCACTGGGAGTGTCAGTCTGGATACTTTACATTGGCTGTAAAGCATTTTGGAACATCCCAAGGTTGTGAAAGCTGCTATAGAAATGCAAGTCTTTATTTATTTCAGCGTTCTCTGTCTCTAGCGCGCGCCCTCTCCGTCTCTAGCGCACGCCCTCTCCGTCTCTAGCGCGCGCCCGCTCCGTCTCTAGCGCGCACGTGCTCCATCTCTAGCGCGCGCCCACTCCGTCTCTCGCGCGCCCCCTCTCCGTCTCTAGCGCGCCCCCTCTCCGTCTCTAGCGCGCGCCCTCTCTGTCTCACATTCTCACACACACTCTCCCGCTCGCACTCTCTCTCACACGCTCCCTCTCACACGTTCCCCCTCTCTCATGCTCTCCCTCTTACACATGCTCCCTCTTTCACTCTCTCTCTCCCCCCTCTCGCTTGCAAACACTCTCTCTCTCTCACTCTCTCCCTCTCCCATACACACTCTCTCTCACACTCTCTCCCTCCCCCTCACACACACTCTCTCTCATACTCTCTCTCTCATACTCTCTCTTTCACTCTCTCTCACACACTCTCTCACACTCTCACACACTCTCTCTCACTCTCTCTCTCACACACTCTCTCTCACACACTCTCTCACACTCTCTCTCACACACTCTCTCTCACACTCTCTCACTCTCTCACACTCTCTCACACACTCTCTCTCACACACTCTCTCACTCTCTCACACACTCTCTCACACTCTCACACTCTCTCTCACACTCTCTCTCACACTCTCTCACACACTCTCTCACACACTCTCTCACACACTCTCTGACACTCACACACACACTTTCAAACGCACACTTTCACACGCACACTCACTCGCACACTCTCTCGCTCACACTCTCTCTCACACTCTCCCTCTCACATACTCTCCTCACACACTCCCTCTCACACTCACATTCTCTCGCTCTTATACGCGCTCTCGCACTCTCTCTCGCTCTCCCTCTGACACGCTCTCTCACACACACTCTCTCTCACACTCTCCCTCTCACACACTCTCCCTCTCACACTCACGCTCTCTCGCTCTTATACGCGCTCTCGCACGCTCTCTCGCTCACTCTCTCACACACTCTCCTTTTCACACTCACGCTCTCTCGCTCTCCACCTCACACGCTCTCTCGCTCTCCCTCTCATGCTCTCCCTCTCGCACGCTCCCCCCTCTCATGCTCTCCCTCTCTCATGCTCTCCTTCTCACACACGCTCCCTCTCTCTTTCACTCTCTCACTCTCTCTCCCTCTCTCTCTCTCACACACATACTCTCTCACACACTCTCACACACTCTCACACTCTCTCTCACACTCTCTCTCTCACACACTCTCTCTCACACACACTCTCTCGCTCACACACTCTCTCGCTCACACTCTCTCACACACTCTCTCTCTGACAATCTCTTTCACTCTCTCATACTTTCTCTCACTCTCGCTCTCTCACACGCACACTTTCACACGCACACTCTCGCACGCTCTCACTCGCACGCTCTCACTCGCACACTCTCACACACTCTCCCTCTCGCACTCTCTCTCGCTCTCACACGCCCCCTCGCTCTCCCTCTCTCACGCTCTCCCTCTCTCACGCTCTCCCTCTCGCGCTCCCTCTCGCACGCTCTCCCTCTCTCGCGCTGCCTCTCTCGCGCTCCCCCCCTCGCGCTCACCCTCTCTCGCGCTCACCCTCTCTCGCGCTCCCCCCCTCGCGCTCCCCCTCTCGCACGCTCTCCCTCTCACACGCTCTCTCGCTCTCCCTCTCTCACGCTCTCTCGCGCTCCCCCCTCGCGCTCCCCCCCTCCCGCGCTCCCCCTCCCGCGCTCCCTCTCCCACGCTCTCCCTCTCACACACGCTCCCTCTCTCTTTCACTCTCTCACCCTCTCTCCCGCTCTCTCTCTCTCTCTCACAAACACTCTCTCTCACACTCTCTCCCTCTCCCTCGCATACACACTCACTCTCATACTCTTTCACTCTCCCTCTCACACTCTCTCTCGCACACACACTCTCTCACACACACACACTCTCACACACACACTCTCTCACAGACACTCTCGCTGTCTCTCTCTCTCTCTCACACGCACACATTCACATGCACACTTTCACTCGCACACTCTCACTCGCACACTCTCTCGCTCACACTCTCACACTCTCTCACACACTCTCCCTCTCACTCTCTCTCGCTCTCTCACGCTATCGCTCTCCTCTCACACGCTCTCCCCCCTCACGCTCTCCCCCTCTCACGCTCTCCCCCTCTCACGCTCCCCCTCTCGACTCGCTAATCACTCTCACTCGCTTCACTCTCTCTCTCTCACAAACACTCTCTCTCACACTCTCTACCTCCTCACACACTCACACTCTCATACTCTCTCTTCAGCTCTCTCTCTCGGTCGATCGGTCTCTCGACACTCTCTCTCACTCTCTCTCTCTCTCTCACACTCTCTCACACACTCTCTCACACGACTCTCAGCTCTCTCACACTCTCTCACACACTC